>NC_057807.1:362694052-362992302 GCF_018294505.1 Triticum aestivum
CAAGCAGGAGCTGGCCAAGCGCGTGCGCGCGCGCCGCAGCCACACGCCCTCCTGCCTACTGGCAGAAGGTTAGGGGTGACTGGCGCCTGGGCCTCGTGGGCCGGCTGTCCACTGGGCCGGCCAGGTAAGGCCAGGTAAGTTCTCCCTCTCTCTGGTTTTCTCTATTTTGATTCTGTTTTCTAATTTTGCAGTTTTGTTTTAATTTGGTTTCTTCACCAAATTATTTTTGCAACTCTCTGGAAATTATTGTGGATGCAATAAGGTTTATCCTAGAGCTCCACAAAATATTCCAGGATCATTGGAGCAATAAAAATGTTTATAGAATTTATTTGCTCCAACTCAAATACAATTTTGAATTAATTCAAAAACCATAAATGCCTTGGAAAAATGTGCATGACCTCTGATTAAGGTTTTAACCTTTTTCAGAAATAATGAACATTTTTGGAGGGCATTTTGGGTCCAATGAAAATATTTGAATTGAACCTAGTTAAAATTATTATCTGCTAGGGTTTGAATATCCCCATTTCAAAATTTCCTTTGAATTCAAACATGATGCATGGATGATTTAATGCAACTAGTTACAAGCAATGCTAGGGATATGACAACTTACCCCCACTAAACAAGAATCTCGTCCCGAGATTCAAGACGTGAGGTAAGAAGACAGAGGGGACACAAGCTAACATAATCTTCGCGATCCAATTTCCCTTCTCGAGGGTGTTGATTCATTGCATCATCTTGGTCTCGATGACTTGCTTTGACAACTTCATCCAACACGACAATGAGAAGAAAGGAAAACTCTATAGAGTCGATCTTCTCGAAGATTGAGCAACTCACTATCAACTTACTGAATGAGACATAGCAACATTTCTTGAGTTGAGACACAAAACACACATAAGAACGGATGGAAAGAAGCAGATGACAAAAGTTCAAACTGGTAGGAAAAATTCCACGCTAAAGAAGATGGTGCCTGGTTTCAAGATAGCGAGGAGGTATCTGCCACGATTCCACAATGGGGCACCTTAGGGAAGGTGATTTGTAGGATTTTCCCTTAAGTGACAAAAAGAATTACTTTTGATATCTAGATCATTGAGACCCTTTATACCAGCATAAGACAATCACAAAAGATCATTTGGCGGGCTGTGAAGGAATGGCATACTCAGGTCGGAAAGGAAACTATGGTTACAGAACAACTCGGCAAACGGGAGGCACATTCTAATTGATACCGAGAATATAACCAAGTGACTGAGCGTGCTCTCAAGAACTTGAGCATTTCCATATTCATCAAGGTCTCACCAGCATCCGTGCCAAGGATCCTGGCCACAATATACTACCATGATGAATAGCGACGGAGGATGCAGATGCAAAGGAAGATAACATCTCCTCAGATTTCACCTCAGCGAGGCCAAGGGATCAAAATCTGGATGATTGACCGAGAAACATTTAGCACTCCGCTTCTAATGTTCTCCTTGATGTTCTACATACCACAATCATAATTAAAGCATTAACGTGGCCATCAAGTATAGGTCAGACTTCGGAAGAGAAAGGATTTATAAGGAACACTTCTAGAAAAGTCACATGAAATCCTTATAGAGAAGATGGGCAAATTGCTCATTCAAGATACTACAATGATAGATCTTCCGGCTAGGTGCGTCGGCCAACATCAACCTTGTCGGGACCTACATCATAGATCTTGGAATAGTTCCAACCATCATATCTGCCTGAGATTCAGATCTGGTTGGTAACAGGACATTTCAGACAGCATGTCTGGAAAAGAAAATTTGCAACACAAACCGAAGAGATGATGTTGCGAGATTCTCAGGAAAATGAACTATGATAGCATGCTCCAAAACATGAGCTGGTTTTGCTACAAACCTGTGAACACACTGTCCAACACAAGCATGATCACGTAGCAGTCTTATAATAAAAACACTACCGAGTTCAGGTGGGGAACCATCATCGAGGATATCGAAGTCCTTGTATAAGCCCAGGTCTTAAGAAGGAACTTCTTCTCCTTTAACAACTCAATCAGTGGCTTGGTGTGCTAGGGAATACATATGGAATGGAGGTAATTAATCCACCAAACCATAGAATACATTCACATGTACTTAACTGACTTGGGATGATTACAGGGAAAACAAAACAAACCTTTCTCAAATTCATGGCGGCAACTTGCACCTGATACACATGAACTTGGAGAAGGTCACTTCCCACACCAAACATATACTTCATAAATGAGAGATGAAGAAATGCTTACAAAAGTTTCCAACACTAACTTAGATGTTCATCATGAATCATGGACAAGATGAAATGTTGATGATGAGCTCAACAGCAAATCATCGAGATTTCCATGAAGATGGAATTCCACAACTATGTGAACACAGTGATAGCATTGGTCAGACCAAAAGATATAATGGTGTATGCTCGAGGAAATAACCACGAGTAAGGCAACATTACGAATATCGTTGGTTCTGACTAATCCCTGTTTAAGCCGCTAATTAACCCTCCCGTGCAACTGGAACATGGACCCCAGAACCTTCATGTTCGCTCCCCCCTTTGTTCGTCCTCTCCCTCGCCCTCTCGCCCGACCCGAGCGCCACGCAACCCCCCGGCCTCTCTCGCTTTCCCCAGTGCTCATCCCCTCCTCTACCGCTCTCAATCTCCCGAGATCGAACGCCCCCATCGCCGCCACTCGCTGTTGCTGCGCCCACCGCCACAGCCTCGCCTCTCCGACGTGCCCAAGAGCTTCGGCGTGCCTCCCTTGTCCTCTCCGTCGAGCCACGCACCTTCGGACGGCCTCCATCATCGCCACCGTCGTCGTCTTCACTGCCGGCCGCCGCGGATCTCCACCGCCCGCACGTCACCGTCCGGCCTTCCCCGAGCCCGCTTCGACGCCTGCTACAACCGCTGTGAGCTGCTCCTCCTCCTCCCCCTCTGTGTTCTCGCCCTTGCACACCACAGCCGCATCCCCGCTCGCACCCGAACACCAGCCGCCACCAGGAGCTCTGCTCCAGCGAGCTCCGGCCACCCCACCTCCTCGCACCCCCCCTAGATGTGGAAGAGCACGGGCTACGCCCCGGTGCTCTCAACCGCCGCTCCCATGGGCCGTAGTGCGGACAAACCAAATTATTTTTGCAGCTCTCTGGAAATTATTGTGGATGCAATAAGGTTTATCCTAGAGCTCCACAAAATATTCCAGGATCATTGGAGCAATAAAAATGTTTATAGAATTTATTTGCTCCAACTCAAATACAATTATGAATTAATTCGAAAACCATAAATGCCTTGGAAAAATGTGCATGACCTCTGATTAAGGTTTTAACCTTTTTCCAGAAAAAATGAACATTTTTGGAGGGCATTTTGGGTCCAATGAAAATATTTGAATTGAACCTAGTTAAAATTATTATCTGCTAGGCTTTGAACATCCCCATTTCAAAATTTCCTTTGAATTCCAACATGATGCATGGATGCTTTAATGCAACTAGTTACAAGCAATGCTAGGGCTGTGACAACTCACCCCCACTAAATAAGAATCTCGTTCCGAGATTCAAGACGCGAGGTAAGGAGATAGAGGGGACACAAGCTAACACAATCTTCGCGATCCAATTGCCCTTCTCGAGGATGTTGATTCATTGCATCATCTTGGTCTCGACGACTTGCTTTGACAACTTCATCCAACACGACAATGAGAAGAAAGGAAAACTCTATAGAGTCGATCTTCTCGAAGATTGAGCAACTCACTATCAACTTACTGAATGAGACATAGCAACATCTCTTGAGTTGAGACACAAAACACACATCAGAAGGGATGGAAAGAAGCAGATGATGAAAGTTCAAACTAGTAGGCAAAATTCCATGCTGAAGAAGATGGTGCCTGGTTTCAAGATAGCGAGGAGGTATCTGCCACGATTCCACAACAGGGCACCTTAGGAAGGTGACTTGTAGGATTTTCCCTGAATTGGCAAAAATAATTACTTTTGATATCTAGATCATTGAGACCCTTTATACCAGCATAAGATAATCACAAACGATCGTTTGGCGGGGTGCGAAGGAATGGCATACTCAGATCGGAAAGGAAACTATGGTTACAGAACAACTCGGCAAACGAGAGGCACATTCCAATTGATACCGAGAATAGAACCCAGTGACTGAGCGTGCTCTCAAGAACTTGAGCATTTCCATATTCATCAAGGTCTTACCAGCATCCTGCCAAGGATCCTGGCCACAACATACTACCGTGATGAATAGCGACGGAGGATGCCAATGCAAAGGAAGATAACATCTCCTCGGATTTCACCCTAGTGAGGCCAAGGGATCAAAATCTGGATGATTGACCGAGAAACATTTAGCACTCCGCTTCTAATGTTCTCCTTGATGTTCTATATACCATAGTCATAATTAAAGCATTAACGTGGCCATCAAGTATAGGTCAGACTTTGGAAGAGAAAGGATTTATAAGGAACACTTCTACAAAAGTCACATGAAATCCTTATAGAGAAGATGGGCAAATTGCTCATTCAAGATACTACAATGATAGATCTTCCCGCTAGGTGCGTCGGCGAACATCAACCTTGTCGGGACCTACATCATAGATCTTGGAATAGTTCCAACCATCATATCTGTCTGAGATTCAGATCTGGTTGGTAACAGGACATTTCAGACAACATGTCTGGAAAAGAAAATTTGCAACACAAACCGAAGAGATGACGTTGCGAGATTCTCAAGAAAATGAACTACGATAGCATGCTCCAAAACATGTGCTGGTTCTGCTATAAACCTGTGAACACGCTGTCCAAGACAAGCATGACCACGTAGTAGTCTTATAAGAAAAACACTACCGAGTTCAGGTGGGGAACCATCATCGAGGATATCGAAGTCCTTGTATAAGCCCGGGTCTTAAGAAGGAACTTCTTCTCCTTGAACAACTCAATCAGTGGCTTGGTGTGCTAGGGAATACATATGGAATGGAGGTAATTAATCCACCAAACCATAGAATACATTCACACATACATAACTGACTTGGGATGATTCCAGGGAAAACAAAACAAACCTTTCTCAAATTCATGGCGGCAACTTGCACCTGATGCACATGAACTTGGAGAAGGTCACTTCCCACACCAAACATATACTTCATAAATGAAGAAATGCTTACAAAAGTTTCCAACACTAACTTAGATGTTCATCATGAATCATGGACAAGATGAAATGTGTATGATGAGCTGAACAGCAAATCATCGAGATTTCCATGAAGATGGAATTCCACAACTATGTGAACACAGTGATAGCATTGGTCAGACCAAAAGATATAATGGTGTATGCTCGAGGAAACAACCACGAGTAAGGCAACATTATGAATATCGTTGGTTCTGACTTGTTTTAAGTATAGCCCATACTCAAATCAAAGTTTGGGTAATACAATAGGTTCAACAACTGATCACGAGGACCAAGCGATGAAGAAATCATCTTTCTACAACAAACACACAAACACAAGATATCCCTTTGGAAATGAACTAAGTTAGACAAGCTTTTATCTTCCAACTCTCCAAGTTGTTATTTAGCTTGACCAATTAGCTCAAGGGTATCCAACACAGATCCTTTGAGAAGGGGGTGGTTTACAAGAAACCAACTTGATCACAAACTCAACATAGCGGTCAGGTGACAACCTGGTAACACTTCCGAGAAGATATTCAGAAAATCACGAACCACCGATATGTTAGTAAGCTCGAGAACAATCTTGCTTTTCAGGGCAAGACGATATGATCGAAAGAGCAAGAGATTGACACAATCCTAACTCTTTGATCGAAGGGTGCACCAGGAAAAATGGACTAGGTAGCACGATCAGTCTTAGAATGACAATTCAATAACTAGCACACTAAGAATGAGAGTATCGTCTATTAACTACCAAGCAACAAAGTTGCTAGGAGTATAGATTGCACACATCACGATTCACTTGTCGGTGTTTTAGTTACAACAACACGGGGACCGAGGAGTGAATAATGATGGTGAGAAGTATCACTGTATCAAGAGTTCATAGGATGGTGTGCAATTCCCATGATATTCCTGATATATAGATGGTAATACTTCAAGGTAGAACAGACCAAAAGCTGGATTGCATCTTGATCTACGGAATACAATTGCTTTGACCCAATCCTAGAAATGGAAAAGGGTACTGGAGTTTGTTTCTCCTAGTCATTCCGGAATAGAATGGCTTGACGGACCACAAGAGTAGTAGGCATCGATGAATGAATGCACGCATACTCTTGACTATCAATTGATAGACGAGGTCAGAAGACGACTAAGGGGGATAACTCAAAACAACATACAATTTTCTGAGTTGTGGACGCATGGACTAGAATGTCGAACGGGTTCAACATATTTCTTCCGGACAATCCATGCAGAGAGGTAGGTTTGGCAGAATAGTAATATAGAAGGGGAACTCATCGAGAGCACTCTTGTTGTGACCTTTTGGTTCCTGAACTTCTGCCATATTGGTTCATGGTATTAAAAGAAGGATATACCACAAATCTTGAGGACTATCGCAAAGGTTACTAATATCCTAAAGGAACTAGCAAACACCAACAACATGAAGTAAGTAGGGAAATCTCGGGTTCAGAAACCCAGGAGTAGAATACCTACTACTAAATGGCATCACGGGATGCTTTCAAGAATGATGGCCAGAATCATCACACTGGGAACACAAAGCATGGCTAGATTACTAGGTGATACTCTAGACACCTAGGGTCATAATAATAGCTCCAACATAAATGTCGAGGCAATGAAGTACCTCAACAGACCCTTTAGTGTGCTTAATCTGTCCCAAGAGGACATCGGAACGGGAAGAAGGGATTTGCAAATGCATCAGACTATTTACAAACCTGGGATGACTCGGACAGCATAACGGCTGTAAATGCTTTGGAAAAGATTTGAGACATTCACAAGGTTTGGCATAGTCACTTAACAACATCATATCAAGGTTCTGGTTCAGCTGAAAACATACTAAAAGTAGTAGAAACTGAACTGAGGCCTGAAACCAACAATCCTAAGAATCTACGGATTAGTAACACGTGAACCTAATAGGAAGATGAGATCCGAGTCCTTAACCCCAGAAGAAAAGAAGAGGCTGACTCAGATCAGAAGGGCATAAGGTATAAGGAGTAAAAAGAGCCTTACGTTCCCTTCCCCAATCAATTCCCTTATACATAACTAAAGCATTTCTAGACACAACTTCGACCAGTTTGGCTTGGTAAACCTACATGCAGTCAAGCTCTGATACCAAAGCTGTCAGGACCCCGATCCAATGCCACACTCATGTAACACCTCATATCACTTTGCGGCCTCACGCACGATATCCCCACGGGTGTCGCCTTACCAGGCCCGGGACCGTTTGCGCCTTTTGGCTCACGTATATGATAGTGTCACTAGCATACATATGACACGGAACCCAGGCTGACATGGCTAGTCGTAAACCCAAAGTGGCACTAACTTACAGGGACAGGCATACATGACCCAGCAACGAACGTGTCGATCATCAGCGAGTGAATTCGGGCTGTAGCAACTAGGCTAGCAGGACTCCGATAAACCGGGCTGTAGCAGGCTAACAGGACTCCGGTAGACACCGCGTGACATTTCCCCGAAGGGACAGACACAAGAACGAAGAAGGACACATGCCGGTCAGCCTAAGTGTTCCGGAGCAGTAGCAAGCTACCAAGGCTCAGTGGCAGCACTAGGAGACATTTCCCAGTAAGAGAGGCTACCAAGGACAAACAACTAGATTGTCAGATCCCACACATACCAAGCATTTCAATAACATACACACAATATGCCCGATAAGTGCAAATACAACTTGGCATCACAACATGACTCTACAACTCAAGTATTTTACTCAATAGGCTCCGAGGAGCGAGATATTAGAAACATGGGTCTCATGACCCAACATTCAGAGCATACAAGTCAAAGCACATGCTGAAGCTCAACATGTCTGAGTACAGACAACTATAAATGAAAAAGGCTGAGAAGCCTGACTATCTGCTAGATCCTGCCGAGGGCACAAGATCGTAGCTGAGGTAACAAGCTAAACATCAAAGTCCACGCGGTACTACTAGTGAGACTGAAGTCTCTCTGCAAAAACATAAAATAGGAAAACGTGAGTACAAATGTACCCAGCAAGACTACCATCAGAACGAACTACATATGCATCATTATCAACAAAGGGGATGGTGGGGTTTAACTGCAGAAAGCCAACTTTGACTCGGTGGCTATCCTAAACTACGACTGCAAGTAACTCTTTGAGGTGGCGCATACGAGTCCACATATTCACCAATCAATACACCACTATGGATCCGCTCCCGTCTACCTACGAGAATGCCATCCATAACACTCACGCTTATCTTCCGCATTTTAGAGTATCCACTTCCACTTGTATACACTACAAAAAAAATACACTTCCGTGATGATACGTGTTTGTCACAGTAGGTCGCGTTTTTTGTCATGCATGTACATCCATGACAAATTTATGACAGAATCAAGATAGTCATACCTGTGTTGTCGTAGAAGTGTTCCATGACATTACCAAAATTATCATCACGGAAGTGTCCACTTCCATGACGATAAATCGTGCGTCACAGAAGTGCTTTCATCAAGGGTGACCGACACGTGGCATCCACCGTAACGGAACGTCGTTAAGCTATTGGGTCGGGTTTTGGATACGATAACCCATTAACAACACCGACCAATGGGGATTTTCCACGTGTAAAATCATCATTGGCTGGAGGAAACACGTGTCGGCTCACCGTTGGGACAGATGTCATCCACTCATTGGACAGAAGGTGCCTATGATACGTCGACACGTGGCACGGCCCAACAGAGGCCTATTCCTATGAAAAGGCCGGCCCGTTTGACTTGGTCAAAAGGTGGCAGACCGGCCCATGTAAAGCCTGTTAATGTCCTGTTCGCATATAGCCCATTTACAGCCCGCTAACCCAAGGCCCGTTATGCCCTATTCGAATTAGGCCCAATAGCGTCATCTCGGCCACCCAATATGATTCCAGCCCGTTTTCACTTCTGGCCCATGTATGGCCCATGACGTCTTTCGGCCCATATGAGGCCCTATGTAACTCTTGGCCTATTAATGGCCCGTGGTGAAACTAGCCCGTAATGAACAGTGTATTACTTTACACCCATTAACGGCCCGTGGTGAAACTGGCCCGTAATGAATAGTGTATCACTTTATACCCATTAAGGGCCCGTTATTCCGTTGGGCCGTTTCCAGCCCATGTTATCTTTCGGCCTTCTCAGAGCCCATTTATTCTTGGGCTCATTTCTAGCATTCATTTACTTACGGCCCGTTACTGTCATTTTCTGCTTATGGGCCAAATTTAGCCCATGGTTACTGTCGGCCCGTTTGTGGTCCGTTAACACGTTGGGCCGTTTTCATAGCGTCATGAAATATGGCCTATTAACGATGGCCCGTTATGGTCGGCACATGAACGGACGATTCCAACTCTAGCCCATATACGACCATTATGCGGCCTGTTATTGGCCCATGTTTGGCCAATCGATCATACTGCCCGTATAAGGCCCATTGATGATACGGCCCGCAGAAGGCCCATTGTTTCTGCGGCCCGTAGAAGGCCCACTGTTTATACGGCCCGTAGAAGGCCCACTGTTTATATGGCCCGTAGAAGGCCCACTGTTTCTATGGCCCGTAGGTCCAGTGTCACTACAGTAAATATTAGCTCATGGTTATTGTGGCCTAGTTTTAAAAAATAGGTTATTGCAGCCACTAGCAAACCGCAGAAAAAGAACTTCACTGACTACAAGCAAACAAATAAACAAGACAACAAGGAAATAAATAAGCAAGCAACTTACACTAGGCTATCACGGCTATTACACATATTACATCCATTGGGCATCAAAGTTCGCCACTAGTGCAAATATAGGGAACACAACAGCATATAAACGCCGCAGCAAAACAAGTCCAGAACTGAAACCACTTCAGAAGAGCTCAAGAAACAATATCCTGGGAACCCATAATGCTGGCAAGATGCTTAGCAAGCTTATTAACTTTCCCTTGTTTGGCGCTTAAGTCCTCCAGCACTTGCGGTTGCACTAGAAAGTATGCATCTGAATTCTGCAGGGACTTCCTCAATCCTTCGGCTTCCTGTCGCATAACATCTGATCGATGTCTTTCAACTTGAAGTTGAGACTCAAGAAGTCGAACTGATTCAGGCAACGAGTTTGAAGAGCGGGTGCCTGCAGTGGTAGCCAGTAACTCGAACACTACATCAAGACAGGACTTCGGGGTTGTCTCAGTGTCCTCAATATAGTTTTTATCAGCTTTCTTGGAGACCAACAGGGATGTCTCACTATCTTGAACCTTATCTGCATTACTTCCTTTACCATTGCATAACAGGGTACTCTTCTCCAATATTTTATCCGCGTTCTAAAAGAGAAACAAACAAACACATCTCAGGTTTACAATGTAGTATATGAAACTCATTTTGGTAAACCAGTTCAGTAGTAAGGTGGACAGGATAACAGCATGAAACAAACATATATCTATGTAGTATGGTCACTGTATGGTCTATATCATTCTAGTTTATGTTGCCAAATCAAGATAGATACAGTTCGAATCATATCTATTTAAGACAAAGCAGCATAGACAGAATATAAGTGTGGGAAACTACACAGCAATAACAACACTTGTAATGTGCATGGCATGAGAACATAACTGTTTATTCAATTGAAACTGAAATCAACATAGAGCAAGTTACAACAGCAAACAGCCAAACACGTTGAAGAAACAGGTTTAAAACATACCTGTTGCGCCATTGGAGTTTCAATTGCATCCTTCAAATTTGAAATTGGTTGGTATCAGTAAATACAGTGATGCAAGAGCAAAGTAGTATGAACCATAGCTACGGAACCTGACCTGAGAACAATTCTTCTTCTGCTTTAAGCGTTGACTTCGGGTTCGGAGTGGTGGTCCTCGTGATTTGGGCACTGCAGTTGCCTTACTAACTGCTCGTGTTTGGGTGCTCTGTGGTGGAGACGGTGTTGTGTCAACGGGAACTGGGTGTCTATCTGCTGGGGTTGGGGTTAGAAGGGGTGTAGCTGGTTCTCTGTCCAACTGGGTAGGGGTACAATCTGCATGAGTGTGGGTTATGTGTGGTGGGGCTGATTCTTGGGCAAGTACAACCGTGGTTCTATCTGCATCGACAGGTAGCACGATCTTTTCTGAAGACCGTGTTTTTACTCCCACAGATACTGCCATCACTCCCTCCAATTGAAATGGCTGATAAACAAGAAAAGTAATTGAATGTACAGACATTGTAAGATAGACAGGTGCAATGGATAGTAGGGAAGAAAACAGGGCATGAAATAATTCACATTTATGTTGTCTAAGCAAACAGAATAGCAGGACATAATTTCACATATATGATGGCTAATTAAACAGGATAGCATGACACAATTTCACATGTATGATGGCTAACTAAACAGGATAGAATGACATACTTCAAAATATGATGACTATGTAAACAGGATGACATGATATAACTATACGATGTGTCTATTAAAGTGGTTGGCATGCCATAAATCACAAACATGCCGTCGATGGAAACATGATGGCATGATATAATTCACGGATAGAATGACATAATTTAAAATATGATGACTATGTAAACAGGATGAGATGATATAACTATATTATGTCTTTAGAAAATGGGTTGGCATGCCATAATTCAGATACATGCTGTCTATGTAAACATCATGGCATGACATAATTCAAATATATGATTTATATACTAAGGAAGTGAGCAGAGGGCAATTGCATATATGATGTGTCAACTAAGGAGATGGCATTCAATATTGTGTATATGATGTAAAAACTAAGCATTGCAATACAACATATGCATTATATGAGTAATATAACCCTGCCAAGTTTGAGCATACACCTCAGGGGGATAATAGGACTGGTCATCTGCCTCTGAATCCTCCTCTGAAGAGCTATCTGTAACCAGCAAGATATCTGCTTCAGCAGGTAGCATTGTCTGCTCTGAAGACCTTGTTTTCACTCCAGATTTCTCCATCACCAATTCAAATGGCTGATGCACAGGAAGAGCAGTTGAATATACAAACATTGTCGACAAAAGCAATGAGAAATACAAAAAAAGGACGGCATGATATAATTCACATATATGACGCTTGCCTAAACAGCATGGCATTGCATAATTCACATACATAATGCCTTGCAACAAGATAACATTGCATAATTCACATATATAATGTCTTGCAACAAGATGGCATTGCATAATTCACATATATGGTAATTAGACACTAAACAGGTGGCATTCACACAAAGCATGTCTAAACTAAGCAAATGACATAGCAATGCAAGATACCATACGCACGATATGAGTAACATAACCCTGCCAAGTTAGGGCATGCACCTCAGGGGGGAAATATGACTGGTCATCTGTCTCTGAATCCTCCTCTGAGGAGCTATCGGTAACCAGCAAGACATGCGCTTCGTCAGATAGCATTGTCTGCTCTGAAGACCTTGTTTCCACTCCAGATTTTTCCATGACCGTGCCGAATGGCTGATGCACAGGAAGAGTAATTGAATGTACTAAAATTGTTGACAAATTTAACACATAATAAAAAAATGATGGCATGATATAATTCACATATAAGATGACTGGCTAACCAGGGTGGCATTGCAAAATTCACATATATGATGCCTGGCTAGACAAGATGGCATTGCATGATTCACATATACGATAAAGAAACTAAACAGATGGCATTGACACAAAGCATGTCTAAACTAAGCAGATGACATCTTTAATGTATACAGTAAGCAATGCAAGGCACCATATGCATGATATTACCAACATCAGCATGCCAAGTTAGAGCGAAGACCTCATGGGGTAAATAGGAGTGGTCTTCTCCTTCTGAATCCCCCTCAGAACAGTTATCTTCCTCTTGATTACGATCCGAAATGGGTGGAGGGGGGCTGCCTTTGCGCCCACCATGGAACGACGTCTGCATGAAATTTTATTGCCACGCAAGGCTCGTCTCTTTTGCTCTACATGATCAGTTCCATTGTGTACAATAACTGGCATGCATAGGAATAAAACATAGTGAGATTATGTAAGGAGTGCATGCACAAATCCAGAGTGATGGTAGCAAACTGTGGATAGACCCAAAACCAATGATAGCAGGCAGATAATAGCTTTAGTTAAAAAATACAGATAATGGCTCCTTTAATGTTTGTTTGCACCCAACATGAAACTCATAGTAGACACCGAAGATTAACCAGATAGTAGACAGATGGTACTGATTGCTGCCCCAATATGTACCCCACAACCATTTAAATACTCAAGTTTCAGCATTAGTTTGGACCTGACTCGGAGTCTAATAGGTGAACACGACGATAATGTAGCATGTCATCATATTAAGCGACGCATAACGTAAGCAGACACGGAAGAGTGCGACCTCTCTTGCGGACCCGTGTAGTCCTCAAGGTCATCTGCTCAGTTGATGATGGTAATGCAGTTGTCGTGGCTGCCGGCGGCGGGGAAGAAGATCTGAGGCGGCGAAAGACAGTCTGGAGAGCGGATCCCTGCTGTGGTGAACCCTTCCGTCGTTGGAGCAGCTGAGCTGGGGTGGAACACAGCGCCGCAGGAGCAGGACAAACCACACAAGGTTTTCTTTGACACATATCTGTAACAGAAGTAATTGAGTAAGGGCTTGTTTGAATTTGAGGATTCTAACAATGCAGGGATAGGAAATAGACAGGAATAGGATAGGAATGCACGTGCAAAACAGAGAATTTAAAAACACAGGATTTCTGCCAATCTGGGTGTTTGATTCACAACAATTGGAAGATCACAGGATGCAAAAAAGCATGGTGAGATTAAGTCAAACCACAAGAAAATGTACGGTTATAATGCTATTATGCTACTATCTCTTAGTCTTGTGCTTGATGAATAGGAATATGAAAAGGAGGAGAAGTGGAAATTAGAATTCCTACGGTTTTTCTTTCAAGGAGACACTAAAGGAACAAATCCTACAGTTTTCCTTTGCTCCATTCCTTTGCACCAAATTCATGAAAAGTAGTACCATAGGAAACTTTCCAATTCCTATGTTTTTCATTCACTTTTCCTTTCAAGCACTGGCGATTCTAGTAGGCAGGCTTGAGCAAGGAAAATCCTACACTAAAAAAATGTTTTTGTGCTACTTCTATTACTTTGGACCCAGGCCACTGCCATACTAGCTCAACTCCCAGGCCCATCGACAAATGCACAGCTCAAACGCGCAGAGATAAATAATGATGGCGTTCAAGAGAGTCCATCACGGATAGCTAAGTTGCCTGGTACCTCACTGCTTGTCATATAGTAGGATAAAATAATCGTATTTCCCGTTACTACGAGTGCTCAGTGGACAATATATATAACATGTAGAGTAAAAAAGAGATGCAACAAGTGTACAACCTCTTTGGCGAAGCCATGTCGATCTCAGCGTGATTGGGTTGGCCGGTGAGGATGCTCCGGCTGACTTTGCTGTCGGAGGAGGGGAAGAAGATCTTAGGCGTCTGGAGATGGAGCCCGAGGTACTGCTCCGCTGTGATGGAGGGTTTCGTCGTTGGAGCAGCTCCGGTGAGTTGTACGACGCCGAGGCTGAAGCAGGACAAGAGAGACAACGAACAACGTTAACCTGAGTGGAATTCTAATAGCATCTCCAATACATGACGTAAAATACATAACCACAAAGTGCTAGATGTAAAATACATCAGCCGCTCATCTCTGAACTTAACTGTCGAAACTGAACTTAACTGTCGAAACTGAACTTAACTGTCGAAACTGAACCTAACTGTCGAAACTGAATTTTGCTGTCGAAACTGAATTTTGCTGTCGAAACTGAACGCACTAGCAAGGTGAGGCTACACGTCGGTCGACTGACTTTTTCATCTCTAGTCAGTCGATTTTGCAGCCGTTGGATACGAAATCAAGGGCCTGCGGTTCATCTTCAACCTCCACCCCCCTGAGCCGCCAGCCACCACCGGCCAAACAGCAGCCCCCCGCCGCCCGCGGCCGGCGGTGCGCCGCCCCGCCCGCCCCGAAAACACTCCCCACCGCCGGTCCGCCTGCCGCCCCGGCCATTCCTCTAGGCCCCCCGTGCGAGCTTTTTCTCCGGCGATCCCCACGCCACCGCCCCGCCACCACCGGCGACCACCACCCCCATCCTGAACCCTAAGATAGATAGTGGGGTACCTCTCCGGCGAGCCCCCCTCCCCGCTGCGGCTGGTTCTTCCTTCACCCCGGCGAGCCCACCCCTTGAAAATCGACTGACCCAAAAGTCGATTCAGTCGACTGAAGTGTAGCCAAATCGGAGCAGCATCGCAAGCAAGAGCAAGAGCGAGAGCAGCAGCGCGAGCAAGAGCAATAGCAAGAGCAGACCAGGCAGGGGACCGAGAGCAAGAGCAGAGCAGCAGCGCGAGCGAGAGCTAAAGCAGCAGCAGCTCCTACTGATGTGGACGTCGCCGCCGAGGGAGCGACGCTGTGGAGGAAGTGGCCGGCGACGCCGCCGTGGATGGAGCCGCGCCGTGTCGGCTCGGGACCGAGCGCCGGCAGCACCGTGAGATCGAATCAAGAAGAAAATGCGGCGATTAGTGTACAACCTCTTTGGTGGCGCCGATTAGGCCGCAGCTTCATCCGAGGAAACGGTGATGATGATGCTCTTCCGGTGGTGCAGGTGAAGACGGCGGTGTGGGAATGGAGGTGGCGCGAAAGACGAGGGGAACGTCGGGGCAGCTCCTTGGAGGTGGAGGACGGGGTGGCTGAACCGGCGGGACGATGAGATCGACGACGGATCCTCATCCGGTACGGTGGATGAGGGACGTCGAGGTGTTGCTGTGGACGACGTCGTCGGGGAAGAGGCTCCGGCTGGGTGGCGGACGGAGCAGGGTGTGGGGTTTCGTCGCGGGTTTTCGCGGCCTCGGTGTACGAATGGGTGGGCGGATGGGATGGCAGTGGGGAACCATGGCTTAGAGACGCGCTTGTCCGAAATGTGGGGTAAGTTACGAAAGTACCCCCCACCGATTTGAGGCGGTTCTTTCGGTTCAGGGGTACCACGGGCATTTCGCGTGTCGGGATTTCACAGGAGGTGGGAGTTTTCGCGCGCGTTGTAATTTCGGAATAGCAAGGCGCGGGTTGAGATGGAGGGAGTTGTCGGAGCACAACGAGACAAAGATATATCTTAAATATTTCGGGCTAACAAGGCGCGGGTTGAAGAGGCGGGAGTTTCGCAGCACGATAGACAGAGACGCTAGCTTCAATTTTCGGCATAACAAGGCGCGGCTTGAAATTTCGGAAGAACAAGCTTAACGTGTACCCAAAAAAAGACAATTTGCACCTCAACACGCACAACACACACACAAACACCATTTAGACTAGAGTAAGGTACACGTGCATTGCACGCATGAGATTTGGCAACCAAATTATGAATAAATACCACATTATAGCATGCAAGCTTTGAGTCATATATGCATGATGTAGATGTTCGTTTAATTCTTATAGTTCATTTCATTCAAAATCATCTAGTTTTTATAAGAAAGCTAATCTATTTTAAGATTCATGGAATTGTGCGTTGTAAGACATAAAGTAAAAACAAATAATGGCAAATCATGTAGAAAAACATTTGGGCAATTCTGATACGGAAGATTCTAGAACAAATAAGAAGTGCTTGTGTTTTGATGTTTGTGCATTATGCTTAAGTTCAACCATGGAGTCTTCTAGATTATACATGTGGCGAAATCTGGTGGAATCTAGATGATATCCAACGGCCAATAGTGCTCAAATTTGCCATCTTTGGACCATCGGATTCGCCTCATCCAACGACCATCTTTCAAAGTTAAAGTTACCCGCACACAATATAAAAAATATATATAATATAATATATATATAGGGGTATAGATATAGATATGTGATGCGAAAGCCGCCCATCATCTCCAATTAGAATAGTGTGTCCATGCACGGATGCGACGTGGGCAAATGATGTCTGCCATCGGTATCTCAAATTCAAATCAGTCTGACCTTGTTCAATGTGTATACATTACAACATGCTCGTTTCCAAACCACACCGCACAGATCTCCGTTATATTCATGCATGCATGGGTTTCAAACATCAGGATCTCTTATTCAAATATTTGAATTCAACTTTACATTGATTATGACCTCACCTATTCTTTTACACCCACACAGTAGTCTTCTCTTTATAATTGTACCACTAACTTTCTCTCGTGCATGCATGCACACACACTACCAGTCGGCATTATCTATCGCACGCATGCAATCTTTTTCTTCAGGTCGGTCTCCCATGAAGGCACACACCCACACACATCCCCTCTCCATCATACCGGGCATTCTTTATCTCTCACGCGTGTATGCGCAACGATCGATGTTCCTCTATGTATGTGTGTATATAGCTAGGTCTTTCATAGTTTTCCACACAAACCAATCAATCGATATATCCAGTGAGGTCTCACCCTCTTTCCCACGTCCACATCGATCAATCTATACCTCTCTATATAGGATTAACATAAATAGCTAATACACCCACATTAATTATATATCCAACGTCCCCCTCTCATCATCCATGCCTTCCGCTTCATCTCTCAGACGCGTGCACAATGGCGAAGACAGGGGGCAGTAAGGGCCCTGCCCCCCCTAACATCACTATATATCGAGGCTAATATGAATGTGATCATTAGACAATTGCTGCTAAAAAGGTTTAATTTCATGAATTGACCCTCCTCGTAAAGGATTAGCAATGCTTGGCCCCCTAGCTCATTTATTTTTCATGGCTCCGCCACTGCGTGCAACAACGCACGTGTTCGCCCCCTCTCTCTAAATATCGATCTCGCACTTGTGCATTCCTTCATAGTCTCCCTCCACTCGGCCCCTCGCACCATCTTCTAGCCCCCCACCGGATTTTGCCACATGTACAATCTAGCAGACTCCATGGTTGAACTTAAGCATAATGCACAAACCTCAAAACAACAGTGGTTCTCTTTTGTTCTAGAATCTTCCGTATCATAACTGCCCAAACTTTTTTTCTAGTTGAATTGCCATTATTTGTTTTTACTTTATGCTTTACAACGCACAATTCCATGAATCATAAAATAGATTAAGGGCTTCTTTGATTCAAAGGATTCTCAAAGGAATTTTGGAGGATTCTAATCATTAGGAATTTTTCCTATCTTGGTTGTTTGATTCGTAGGATTGTAAACCATAGGAATTTTTCCATATGATTCATTTGCACTAGATTTCATAGGAAACATCCCATCCACTCAAACCTCTTTGAAAGAATTCTGCGTTTTTTCTATGCACAATCAAACACTCGTACAATCCTGTAGGATTCAAGACGACATTCCACTATAATCCCATGTTTTTCCTATTCACGCGTTCTTAGCTTTTTTATAAAAACTAATTGATTTTGAATGAGATGAACTATAAGAATTAAACGAAGGGCTACATCACGCATATATGACTCAGAGCTTACATGCTATAGTGTGGTATTTATTCATAATTTGGTTGCAAAATCTGATGCGTGCAATGCACGTGTACCTTACTAGTACTTCGAGTATGTGCAAAACACGTAAATTAGAATACCAATGGCACGCTACACAGTGTCTCTCTTACAGTTCATGAAGCCACGTGGCACATGTGGAGGCGTTGTCGCGACCTCCTTGCGTGGATTGATCACAGTGACGTGCTGCTGGTTCCAGAAGAATGTACTCGTCCTCCCTGAGCCATACTGGCGGTACATGCACGAAGCGAAGATGTGCACGCACGCCACGCACGCACTCATTCCCTCGCACGCACACGCGGGTACACGGGCGGACGCAATTTTGTACCAAGATCCACCCCATGTGATAATTTGACGCGTGTAAAGTCGTTCACTTCATTGATGGTCAATTAATACAGCGCATGCAAATTGAGTGGACGTGAGGGCGGAAGAAAGACATTATTACTCCACTGCGCGCATGCGAGTAGTTAAATCGTGGGTTGCTAGTAGTACTTCCATTGGTCTCCTTCGTATTTTGTGCCAATTTTTGACAGTAACATAATATTTACGCATTTGAGCAGTGTAGTACTTGAAATTTATGTTCCGCTAAACTCATCGGGAGCCGTTTCGGGCCTCGAAACCAAAACCATCAATTAATCTTTACCTTGTTCCCATCACATTCGAAAGCCTGCTCACACCTACTAGTACGTACCAAACCTGAACGTGTTCCCACTATGCAGGTATTAGTACTACTAGTGCTAGTACTTAGGTTATAAAAAGGGGAACTACCTAACCGAAAATTACTCTACCTTTCCTCCTCATAAGTGCTTCTTCTTCGTCCGTCGTTGCCATGGCCGGTGAGCAGAGCTCTAGGTCGAGAACTACTCGTAACAAGGGAGCGGCAACCAAGGCTGCGGAAAAAAAGAGAGGGCTCGCCGCCACGCAGAGACCTCGAAAGATCTCTCACGGGCAGGCGATGGCTCCCAGGAGCACCCTAGCCGCGGAGGCGAACATGCCGAGCCGGCGGAGCTGGAGTCGTTATCCCTCGACGGCATGCCCGATCAGCTCAATAAGCACCTCAATAAGCAGAAGGAGTTCATCCAAGGCTTGACGGAGTTGCTGAAGGAGAGCCTCGACGACATGCCCGCTGAGCTCAATCAGCAGGGGGAGTTGACCGCCGGCTTGGTGATGCTGCTGAAGAAGAGCATTGCCTCGGAGAAGAAGGCGACCGGCGAAATCCTGCGACTTCAGGAGGACAAGGCGAAGCTCTGCCACGAGATCGACCTGTTGAAGGAGAAGAACGCCGGCTGGAAGAAGCTGCATGAGAATAGTAGTTCCTCGATGAAGATGCTGCAGGCCCTCGTCATGGAACAGAAGGAGGAGTTGGCGAAGCTCCGCATCGAGCACCCGCTGCTGTCAAGGTACGTAATGCGGCCGTGGAACAGATGATGAAGGCTCGCGTCGAGAAATCCCGCGTCATGGACAGAATGAAGAAGATGGCGGAGGAGACGCGCAAGGAGATGGAGGTCGTGGAGGCGATGAAGAAGCAGTTACGACTCCGCGGCGAATTAGATCATTTGGGGTGATAATCTTCCTTCTTCTTTTGCTGCTGTGTTTCATCTTTTGCTTCGGGTGTTTCGCCGCACGTGTCACGTTCTCTGCGAGGCATGAATAGAACAATGGTTTTTGTTTTTTGAGGGAATGAATAGAACAATGCTAACAATGAGATGACTAGCAAATTAGATCATTTTTTATCGCCATATGGCACTGGGCTGCCGTGTTTCGTGCTCCTCCGTCGCAGTACTACTCCAGTGGAAAACTTGAGTATACCGCACGGTTCTTTGCTCCTCCTCGATCAGGTCGTCGGCGCATTTATACGAGCAGTCAAATCACAAGGCCCCGCCTTCCAGCAGTAATGAGCCGTCAAATCACAAAGGCCCTCGCCTCTCGTGAAACCGACCAAGCTAGACTGCCCCGCCCTCTAGCCTTTTAAAAAATGTATACTTTTGTACAGCAGTAGTATCGATGGATTGCGCCATGGAGCAAAACTTGAAATAAAAAAAGGTGGTACATATAGAGAGCGCTCGTCGCCAAATTATGCATATAGTACTATTAAAAAGGCTAGTCACAATAATGGTGTCCAGCACAACCCACCCCTCAAATAAACTAAGCACCCTAGAATTCTTTGACAAAACTAAGCACCCTGAAATTCTTTGACAACTAAACTGCTGGCTATATGATGTTGGCCATATATATTGTACGTATATAATGTGAAGAAACGAGTGGTAGTACTATACCAACTAAAAGATGAAATGTAAGAAATACTAGTATGTACTTACTAAAGAGTTAAAGTAACAAGAAGAAACATAACATAGTTCTGCTGGGGGCTCAGCACAACACACCCCTCAAATTAAATTAAGCACACCTGAAATTAAACTTTGCAACTATTCCGGTAGACACTGCATTAGAACCACCATGAGCAATGACACTGCCACCTTACTCGGAGTCCTCGTCCACGTCCTCGACTTCGTCCTTGTCCCTCTTCCTCTTGGCCGATACTTCTTTGCTTGAACCGCCAACTTGGCTGTTGCTCTTCATCCAACCCTTGTAGATATTGAAACAAAGGTAGCCATCCATTGCAGCGTACTGGATGTGGTCTATATCTAGTACATTCCGCTGCCATGCATGACGATGAAACGTGTAATGAGGTTTCTCCAGTTTACCGTACGAAGGATGAACCATGGCTCCTGCCAGGGTCAGCATTGAAGGCTGACGAGAGGACACCAGCCGATTCTTTTGGAGGTCGAAGGTGTTGCCTACAACGAGGCCTATCCGACGCAGGACTTCTTTGTCGTTACCAAAGTCTACAGTAACGAATTTGACTAGGTTGCTCTCGAGGAAGTCCTTAAAATCCTGGCACTCAACGTCGGCATGGCATATGTGGTAGACCAAGCATAAGTCATGCACGCAAACCTGGATCACGGCGGGCTTCTTCCTCTCTTCGTCCTTTAGATCCTTCTCTCGTCCCACGACTGTGGTGTACTCAACATCTAGCCCAGCGACCCACTCATCATGTGAGTTTTCGAACATGCGTCTGAAGCGAGAAAGGCATCCTTTCACCGTCGCGGAAGTACGGGTGTAGATGACGTCGAACTCATCGCCGGTGATGGTTCTAACCTTGTACTCACCGCCGATCGGGGAGATTTGGGACGCCATGGATTTGGGAGGAGGGTTAGGATTAGTGGAACTGCCGTAATGTACTAATGTGAATGGACGGGACGACTAGGAGCGAACCGCCGTAGTATTAAAGGACATGCGGGGACGAGTAGGAGCGAACTGCCAGCGTGCGAACGGCAGGGTAGTGGCTTTCCATTCTCCCATGATACGGGCTTCCGAGAGCCCTTGGATCTGAGATCGAACGGTTGCATGGCGTGATTCTAGACCTATGGGTGAATATCCTATCCTGGAGGGTTATTCTGCAAATTTTCAGCAACTTAGCATGCGACCGTTTGATCTCAGATCCAAGGGCTGCCAGCAGCCCGTATCATGGTCGCGCCTACCACGACCGTCGCGTCGCTCGCGTGGTCGCGCCCTTGGAGATTTAACACGGTGCGTTAGGCTATCTGATGTTGGCATGTCATACATAGTCATCACTTAGTCACTCATACTACAACAAGGTTGGCTATAAGGTTGGCTATAAGTGTATTTTTTTACTCCTCTCGTACTCCCTCCGTCCCATAATATAAGAACGTTTTTGACACTAGCTAGTGTAGTGTCAAAAACGTTCTTATATAATGGGACACAGGGAGTACTAGTATTTATTGCATTTGCCAAGGAGTGACCTCTTCCAATGAAATGGTGTTGCTAAGTTTGCTTCATTTAATTAGAGGGTGCTTGGATCCAAGGGACTATTTTTAGTCTGACTAAAAATAGTTTCTTTTAGAGGCTAGCACCCCTGACTAAAGAGAGGCTAGGACTAGTCTTGAGGCTAAAATTTTTTAGCAGAGGAAACCTACTAAAATATGGAATAGTCCTCTCTCTCCTCGTTTAACTCCTCTCCTTTAACACATGCGAGTTCTAGATTGGAGGGTTTGGGGGATAATAAATGCTCATTAACTTGATTTTCGTCTCTTTAGTATTTGGATCTAAGCATGGGTGAGGCTAGCAAGTTTTAGTCTCACTACTTTTAGTCATGGGACTAAAACGTATCCAAGCATCCTCTTAGCTATAGACTCAAAATTGTATTTTCACCTAGGTACACGCGCTTAGCACCATTTCTTACTTGGGTCACCAAACTAGTCTCTCTCTTCTTGATTAACTTGCCACATCAGACTTTATGCTTATGTGGCAAGCTTAAGCACCTGTAGGAGCAAGTAAGTACAATAGTGCACTTTACATGGCATTTTTGCATATGTGGAGGAAAGAGAGGCAAGGAAGAAGTGGAGAAGTGGGCTCTCATGCAAGAGCCAACCTCTACTACATGGTGGAGCATTGGGAGAGGCACCTGTATGGAGGTGGTCAGGAATCCGGAGACTCACGCCGGTCGTAGTGTCTCTATCGAACCGGCTAGGCGGAACTGTCCCGCTGCCTACCGGGCAGGAAAAGCCCCGCCCTCGACTTTTAAATAGTATACAAATACTAATTTTGTATCCATGGATTGCGCCCGCGCCATGGAGCAAAGCGTCTAGAAAACGGCGGTACACATGTACGGAGTATACAGCACGCCCGTCGCGTTCGCGCCGCACCCCAGACGGTCGGTCGGTTTGGCATGCTGCTCTCCGAATGGAACGCGCGTCATATTGCGTTCGCAAACACATGTGGGACGACAATTGAGAACCGACCATAGGCACACTCCCCGGCCCCGCAAGTCGGGTGACTTAATAGAAGAGGGAGACGAGCGATAGTACTAGAGAAGTGTTGTACTATGTTGGTGCCTGGACGATCCCTGCAAGACACGGAAGATCAGTTCGTCCATGCATGTGACCAGACTCCAGTAGACACGCCTGGATTGGCTATCGTCTACATATCATGCAGGCTGTGTTGTACATGGCTGTAGTTGTGGTGAGAAATCTAAAAAAAGGTTTCTTGTCATCTCGCAAAATTATGTGTCATGTGCTTCGGATCACTGCGAGGGTTAAACAACGACAACTGAGTTGGGCTAGTCATTGGGGGCACATGCACGAACAGTGACTACTCGGCTGCCATCAAGGTCAAGCCGGCTATGTTAATTAGGACATCTATCGACGGACCCCTTTTCTATGAGTTTATCTTTAATTTGAGCTTTGTTCCTCATCTAGTTTGTCCGTCGGGATTCATGTTGTCTCCTTTGGGTAGTGAGGTTATGATTTCTTGTCATGTGGCATTTTTTCCGTGTTATATGTTATAATCCGACACTTCAGATCAAAATGACGACAACTGCGTCTCTGGACCACGTGCATGAAGACTTCTCGACAGTCATTGACGAGGTCAAGCCGGCTCCGGTAGACAAAAGAAAACTAAGTACTACTCCACTATATAGGCAGGAGCCTCCGCGCTTGCTTGCTAGTGTTGCTCTCTTCACACTGTCTCAGCCTCTCCAGATCTAAACACGACAGAGGTGGCCACTCTCTCTCTCTCTCTCTCTCTCTCTCTCTCTCTCTCTCTCTCTCTCTCTCTCTCTCTCTCTGCTCACCGCTGGTCACAGATCCAGCCGGATCCTCTCCACCGGGAAAGGTGAGAAGGTGCAATGTTCACGCGGTCGTCCTCGGCGATGGCTCTTACCCACTGCTGGGCGCGTCCCGATCAGCCTGCCTTGCCGTTCTCTCCCAAGCGCCGCTGGTGAGGGAGGGCCTCCGACCCCTTGTTCCTCGCTGCCGTAGTGTGGGCAGATCCGGCCTCCCGCCGCCCACCTAGCGACATCCCGGCGACCATCAGGTATAACTTCCTTCGAAACCAGCCTTGCTCTACTTCCCGAGCTCCTAACGTCGCTGCATTTGTAACTTTTACTATTTCTGAGGCCCCCTCGTAGATAGGATCGATCGGCTCTTCGAAAACCACCTAATTTTTTTATGTTTAAGAGGTAAAACTAGTTCATGCACTCGAATCTAGTACTACTTGGTTCAAACAAGGAAGAAAGGGGGTGGGGGTGGGGGAGGATTTGTTACCTGAATCTAGGACTTGGTCGAAAGAGGAAATAATGGGGGCGAAAAGTAGCAGAGACTGGCTATCCAACTGGTCTCTAGGTCTAATAGGGAAATAAAGGGAAACGCAGTACAAACTCAATATAAACCCGATCTATTGGTTGAAAAAGGAAAGAAAGTGGGGACTGGGGGAAAAGTCAACAGAGTAAGTCCAGCACTAGATTTGCTAGCCTCACACAGTATAAGGTGGCTATACCGAACAAAAATGGGACCAACCCAGATATCCTATTCTGAAGTTTGTTGCCCCGAGCCGCTCTTATGTAATGCCACTGGTAAAATGTAGCAGTCGCGCTGTTAAAAGTAAGGACACGTTAAACCAATGTTGTTTTCAATGTAATGCATCCAGTAATATGAATCAATGGCACTTCTTTACATGTCCTGCTAAAATTTCCGATTAAGATAAGTTGGTTCTTTTCGTTAGAAATGCAACTGTCCTGGTCCGCCTACTCTCCCATGCCCAAAGTAAAGTCATATTTACAATTGTCATAGTTAATCCTAATGCCCACACTAATATCTAGCAATGCCACTACTTTAGAAATTGCTACTGTCCTTGTAGGATTGCCATTCAGATAAGGAACATGCTTCTTTTCATTTGATGCATGTTTCATCACTTGTTAGTCACCCTCCTTTCCACCTTTTTTGTGCAAACAGAGATATACATTTCACGCTCGATCTTAGTTGAACTGCACAAATGATATCCAAATTATAGTTGAGCATTCTAGGAGCTTCACAACCAACCTTGATGTTGCTCAATTTTATTGCAACTAATGAAGAAGAAGCTCTGTGGGTTTCGTTTTTTGATGGAAATGGAACCGGGGCTGGAGCCCTTTTCTTAAAAAAATTTGAAGAAGAAGCTGCTAGCTCACGGGACATTGCTTCATTTTAGGTGAACTGCACCAAAAGGTCCCATGAATTGAATCATCCATGTTGGTGACTGAAAGAGCCAGCTTCAGCATCCCAGTCTAAGCACCCCCGGCCTCCATCCTTGCGACGCACGGTACACCTTGTTTGCCACCTGCTCGACCCTAGTGTCACTGATAAAATGAAGTAATAATACAGTTAAAATAGAGCGAGTGTCATCTCTATCATTTCATTTCCAATGTAGATAAATAAAGTGCTTCTCTTTGTTAAAGTATGTTTCATCAACTAGTCCCACTGTTAATGTTTAAGCGTTTCTGCAAACTAGGGTGCTTAATTTTAGTTGATATGTACAAAAATAGAGATTTGAATGTCTCAAGGCGCCTCCTTGTACTACTGTTGTACACTGATGTTCATCACTGGCAGAAGGTGTATCTGGGAGACTTGGGACGATGTCCAGTATGAGGCGTACCGTATGAGGCGTCGCATGGCCCATCTCGCTCTCGTAGCATGGCATACTATGATACTATCGCAATATTTTCTTCTACTTATTTGGTGTGTTTCATCAACTAGTGCCACTATAATGTAATCAGGCTTTTTCATTATCTGTGCAAACAGGGTTATTCAGCTGCATTTTGGTGGAACTGCACAAATGTACGTATGGAACCGGCATATATGCAGAGTGCGAGGTGTGTCAAGTAAAAATTACCGACACCAACCATGCTGCATGCACGCATTGGCATCCACCACCACCAGTGGGATGTGTGGCGCTCTCTGTGGACGGATCTTTCTCGGCAGCAAATCCTCTAACCAAATACTAGTAGCTTATATTGGCAGTTTTCTAGGGAGTACTCTTTTCTGAAAGAAGCACCAATCTATTTTTCTTTATTTGTACACTGTGTCACAACTTTGACCCAAAGGTCCAGAGCTATTTTAGGGTGATTGGCGTAGTACTCGGAGACTAATTGTAAGCATGATTTTCATTAGCTCTCACACTGATTGTAAGCATGAGCAGGTGGAAGATTAGGTAAGTGCGAAGCTTACCTTAAACCCTACCGCCGCCGTTGAAACGAGGCGAGCATCGAGGGAACCGTGGAGAATGGCGGGGAAGCAACATCGTGCCATTGGGCCTCTTCTTGTGGTGGAGAACGAATACTCCTGTGGCTCCGGCTGGCTCTGCACCCTCACAAATGGCACACCATACTCGATCGATTCGTTATCCTCTGGGTGCTCGACCTTCGACCTGTACGCCCACCACCTCCGCCTGACTATCACCTCGGGCGAATCTGTCTGCTCCATCGCCCATAGGAGATACTTGATGAACTCGGAGGACTGCGGCGTGACTGCCGCCGAGGAGTACATGTACATCGCCACCCTCATCGCCGTCGTCTCGCTCTTTCGCATACATTGCCACATGGCCCGCACCATCCTCGAAATATCCCACTCATTGTCAAACCAACTAAGGATCTCCTTCAACCTGGCTAACTTTGCCTGGTCGCCGCCGGCGATCTGCCTGATTCGTTGCTGCATCCTCTCCATAGATGTTGTTCTGAGTGGTCCGGTGCTAGCTTTGGAAGATGGGAGGAGAGACGGTGGTCTTGCAATAGAGAAGAGGGAGAGGAGAGGAGGTGGTTTTGGAATGGAGATGATGGAGAGGAGAGGAGGTGGTTTTGCAATGGAGAGAAGATCAGAAGAGGGAGAGGCGAGACGGTGGTTTTGGAATGGAGATGATGGAGAGGAGAGGAGGTGGTTTTGGAATGGAGATGATGGAGAGGAGAGGAGGTGGTTTTGCAATGGAGAAGAGGGAGAGGAGCATGCAGCCGCGATTTAGGATTGGGCGAGAGGGCCGGCGCGCTGTAACTGGATCAAAATCAAAATCAATTTACCCTTCAATTAAGAAAGCGACCCCACATTAACCAGTCTCCCTTTTATTCTGGGTCATAATTGACCATGATTTTTGCATATAAAATATATGTTATACGTTGCAAAAATAATATAACTTGAAAGTACATTCAGATACGAACCAAACGATACAATTTTTGGTGACATGCATTCACATTTTGCTTGTCACATACAGTACGTGGTCAAACTTTGACCCAAAATACACAAAACAACAAAAAAATACTTCCAAGACCAGCACCGCTCTTCCGCTCTTCTCCTCTTAAACCACCGCCGCTCCTCTATTGTTCCAATCTAAATCCAGCGCTGCTCCTCTCCTCTTCCATTTCAAAACCACCGCCCCTCCTCTCTTGTTCCAGTCCAAAACCAGCGTCGCTCCTCTCTTGTTCTAATCCAAAACCAGCACTGCTCCTCTCCTCTTCCATCCAAAAACCACTATCGGCGAGTGAAGGTGCCGTGGAGAAGTAGATCGATGGAGGCGTACAACTGGTACGTGAGGATCGCAGACGGCGACCCTGTGAAGCTAGCTAGGATGTTGGAGATACAGTCTTGGTTTGACAACAAGGACCAACTAGCGGCGACGGTGACATCCATGGGCAAATATCTGCAACAGAGCGAAAAGGCGGCGATACTCCCTGAGGGAGTCGCGCCGGAGTACATAGAGCTGCTCCTCTGGGCCATGGAGCAAACAGATTTACCGAATCCGATCGTGAGGGAGCGGTGGTGGGAGTATCAATCCCAGATGGAGCATCCACCAGAGATTGAAGGATCGAGCATCTACAGGGTGCCGTTTGTGAGGGTGTCCTGCCAGAGCAAGCCGGTGGAGTCTTCGTCGACCGAACCCAACTACAAGAGGAGAAAAGCAGTTGGCCCGATGACGCTTCCCCGCCATCGTCTCCCTCGCCGTTCACATCATCTCACGGGGCGGCTGTCTGCCGCCGAGGAATAGGAGGGGGC
The DNA here is from genome assembly GCF_018294505.1 of Triticum aestivum. Lineage (NCBI taxonomy): Eukaryota > Viridiplantae > Streptophyta > Magnoliopsida > Poales > Poaceae > Triticum > Triticum aestivum. Next base: position 362,722,510 of record NC_057807.1, read on the forward strand.
TGCCCCCACCCCCCAGCCCAATAGTTGGGCAGGTTGTGAATTGTCAGGAGGAGCTTAGGGTTGTCAGTATTTGCAGGTTGTGAATTGTGTTTTGTGTTGTGTATTTTGAGAGTACTTTCATATATGAATGTATTTTGAATTTCAGATTTGCAGTATTGAGAATATGAAGAATTTTATGAATTCTAGAGATCTATTTTTAGCACTTAAAAAAATGTAGTTTCATAGGAGTATAAAAGTGCAGACGAGAAGAAACTGCAAGTTTCAGTTTCAGATAAGAAACTGCAAGTTTAGTTTCAGATAAGAAACTGCAACTTTCAGAGGCAGAGCATTTATATTAACATGGCCTTTTCAAACAGGGTTAACATCATGTTGGAAGTTTTATTCATGGTCGAAAATGGAACTACCAGCCAGTTAACATCATGCTGATCAACATTCATGCATAGCACATCTTCATATGATGCACAGTCAAAATGCCCACACAATGTCGAGTGTGCAAAACACAGAGAAAACGAGGGACGAAGTTTTGGCAAGTGTTGGACGTGGTTTTGGGCTGCCCCGTCTAGGCTTTCATTTTTAACATGCGCACGACCTCGAATGGGAGGGCCTGTTTGTATTTTCTTAGGGCCATCATGTATCGACCAGCCTATGGACCTCCCATCCGAGGTTTTATTTTTGGTAGCCCAATTTATGTATTTTTTTGAAGAAAACGCAGAGATCTGTTCTATTTTTCTATATAAGAATAGGAACGCCAGGTACAACTTATGTTTCCCTTCTAACTATATTATATATATTTAAATTATTTTATATGTTATTGTATATTATTTTTATTATCATCATATATTTAACAGATACTTACATATGTAAGAAAACAATATCTCACATCTTATTAACTTATAAAAATAATTTCTTAACAAATAAAATCCTGGATTGTTTTGGCACGAAAATCCTAGTGATTGTGTACAAAAGCTTGGTAAGATTTAAGGACGAATGTAATAATATCACTTATTATTTAAATATATTTATAACAAAATGCTCAGCACTTTTTTTATTTTTTGATAACATTGCTGGCCCAACCCAACAATATAATTAGAATCAGCCCAGCAAAATCGTGTATCTGGATAAAGTGCAAATGGCCAGTAATTTTTTGGGAAATAAAATAAATGGGCCGCATGGACGCTACATTAATTGTTCACCCAGCCCAGCTAATGGTTGTAATTCAAAAAAAAGATCAAATTGACTGTAAATTCTACCGCGCAAAAAAAAGACTGTAAATTCTGAAAAGATGGGTTGAATACGTGCCACATTTTTGGAGGCTGAAATGTGGCCCAATAGGTCGAAGCCAACGCAAGTCGTTGTCAATTTAGTCAACAAATGATTCTGACATGTTAGCCGTTGGATTTACATCCAACGACCGGCATCCATCTTCAATCTCTCGTATTCTTCCTCCAGCGCCGCCGGGACCACCTCCCCCCTCCTGCTGCTAGCAGCTCTGCTTAGCACGCTTCGCTATGAAGCGCTACTCCACTGTTGGCCAGGCCATCCCTCCACCCCTCCACACCTCCTGTTCTTCTCCACCGACTGCCCAACCACACCGCACTAGAACCAGTTAACCCTCGTACACCTCTCCGTCTGCGACTCTACTCCCGCGTCTTCCCATCTCCGGCTCGTTGCTGTCTGGGGCCTCACCGTCGTCCACCACCTTGGATGCGCTCGGCGCGGCGTGGTCACCGTGGTCAATGAACGACACCATCGGAAGTAGACTGTGTGTGGAGAGGCTGACAGCTGGGTCCACGGCCGCAGACAAGGAAATGCCTCCTTATTACGCGCAAAATAATGATTCCTCCACCTGACATCTGGGACCCACCGGAAGGGCCTCTGTATTTCGTGAAAAAAACATGCCCCCCGCTGACTTGTCGGACCCACCAGCTAACTTCGCACGCAAGGAAGTGCCTCCTTATTACGCACAAAAAATGAATACTCCCCCCTGCCAGCTAGAACCCAGCATACTGGGAGGCTGTCTTGTGGGCCTACCAAGTTGACGGGGACGGAGGGCTTTGTCAACTTAGTCAATATGAACGATTCTAGCTCATGTTACCATACAATGTTCATCCAACGATTGTAGTGCTTCTTCAACCTCTGGTCTTCTTGCTCTAGCCGCCCAAACCAGCGCCGGTCGTGCCGCATGCTCCTGCCTCTCGTGACCGGTTGTGATGCCGCGGAGGCTTCACCGCCCCCTACTACTCCCATCGCTGGCCAGGCCATCCCTCTACTCACCCACACCCCCTGTTATTTTGCGGCGACAGCAGCCTCACACTGCAGCCGAACCAGTGAACTCTCGTACTCCTCTTCGCGTGGACATCCACTGCTGCGTCTTCCCCGGCTCCGAGTCGTCCCCTTCCTAGGCCTCGCCGTCATCCACCGCCATGGTGCTCTCGGTGCGGCGTGGTCAATGTGGTCAAGGAACGACTTCCATTGGACGTGGACTGTATGTGGAGAGGCTGACAGGTGGGTCCACGGCCGCAGCAAGGAAGTGCCTCCTTATTACGTGGAAAATAATGATTCCTCCACCTGACAGCGGGGACCCACTGGACGGGCCACCGTATTTCGTGAAAAAAAGTTTCTCCCTGACTGCTGGGACCCACCACCTACATCTTCGCACGCAAGGAAGTGCGTCCGGGCAAAAAAAAAAACGATTCGCCCACCTGACTGCTGGGACCCACCAGCTACATCTTCGCACGCAAGGAAGTGCGTCCGGGCAAAAAAAATGATTCGCCCCCCTGACTGCTGGGACCCACCAGCTACATCTTCGCACGCAGAGGAAGTGCGTCCGGGCAAAAAAAAACGATTCGCCCCTCTGACTGCTGGGACCCACCAGCTATGTTTTTTTTTCAAAACAGACCAGCTACATTTTCGCATGCAAGGAAGTGCCTGACAGTCGGGACCCACCTGGTTGAAGCGTACGTAGCATTGTCATTCTGGTCGTGAACGTGTACGTACATACTGGTCATTGTAGAGGCGCGCACGTAGCATGTATATGTACGTACAACGGCGAGGGTGCAAGAAAGAAAATACGGCCACGTACGTACATACGGGCAGTGTCTTGAACGCCTACTCGCGCATACCTGCGGCCAGGGCTTGTGTACATGGCTGGGTCGAAACGGAGAAACAACGTCGTCGTCGTGTTCATGGGGAGGCAACGGAATGCGTCGCGTTCATGGGGAGGCAACGGAATGCGTCGTGTTCATCGGGAGGCAACAGAACACGTGGGAGCCAACCGGCTTGGACGGAACAGGCGATGGAAACGAGGCCTGGCATACTGTACAGCGGAGGAAACGGACCTCCTACGTTCACAACGGGGTCCTGTTGATCGGGAGGGGTGTGGCGTACCGCAAAACGGAGGAAACGGATCTCTGACGGTCGAAACGGGGGTCCTGTTGATCGGAAGGGGTGTGGCGTACCACAAAACGGACGAAATGGACCTCCTACGGTCGAAACGAGGGTCCTGTTGATCGTGAGGGGTGTGGCGTACTGCAAAATGGACAAAACGGACCTCCTACGGTCGAAACGGGGGTCCTGTTGATCGGGAGGGGTGTGGCGTATCGCAAAACGGAGGAAACGGACCTCCTACGGTCGAAACGGGGGTCCTGTTCATCGGGAGGGGTGTGGCGTACCGCAAAACGGGACTCCACGGGATACCGTTCATCTCCACCATCGACCTCCTCCAGCCTCCACGGGCTCCTGTTCATCCAGCCTCCACCGCGCGCTACTCCACCGTCTACTGTTCAACCACCCCTCCATTGTCTACTGTTCATCCAGCCCTCCATCGTCTACTGTTCATCCAGCCCTCCACACCATGTGGTCCTGTTCAACCACCCCTCCACGGCCACTCCTCCACCGTCTACTGTTCATCCTGCCCTCCACACCACGGGGTCCTGTTCATCCAGAGGCAACGCCACCGCTCACTGTTCATCCAAACCCCCTCCCCCCCGCAATGCTCATTGTTCTTCCAATCGATCAGCTTCAGTTAGCAGCAGTAGTGAAGGAATCGCTCTATCGGGTTCAGTTAACAGCCATCGATCGATCACTCGGGTTCAGTAACGCATAGCCTGAAGTGCAATCGCTCGGGTTCAGTTAGAGCCCAACGCCTCGCTCGGGTTCAGTTAGAGCCAACGCCTCGCACACACGCGCGTATGTGTACGAGAGAAACGCGCATCACTCGGCCCCCGACCTCCCACCGTAACCGGCAACTCCCTGAAATTTTCCTCCCCCTCGCTTCTACCACGGTTTTTTCCGTCATGGATGGCCCAAAGAATGTCATGCAGCTGCACCTCCGGCCCGCCGAGGACGAAAAATCCATTTACTATCATGATTTTTTGTCATAGAAGTAGGAGCCCACCACATCTATGATGATATCGGGTTTTGTCACAATTATCATCATAGAAGTGTCATATGTATGACAGAAAAAAAATTCGTTCGGCCCAAAATGTCAGGATGTGTCTTTTTTTGTAGTGCTATGAACTGTACAGACAACCCAGAAGTCCTTTAACGCGGACACGGCTATTCGAATAGATAATGTTAACCCTGCAGGGGTGTACTTCTTCACACACGCTCTCACCATTTATCGCCGTTTACACGACATGTACTCGGCAACCTTCAAGTGGAAGCCCAGCGAGGGTGTCGGCCACGACCTGACTAACCACACAAGTCTCTCATCCAGGTTTATCGCCTATTCGGGTTCCATCCGCAAGGAGATCCGGCCGGGGTGTCGCTCATGGCCCCAAACTATGTGAGCAGGTTTCCCAAGCCCACCATCCGGGTGCCACTTGGTACACCGTGCCATTGCACCTAGTCTGTCCCAAGCCCACCTGTACCGGGTGCCATTTGGTAGACTACTAGCACTACCTACAAACACCAAAAACTAATTGCAATTCCTGGACAGAGATCATGTTGATTAATAAGTCGAGAGGGGTCAAGTTACCGGAACCCAATGTGTGGTAGTAACTGTTCATGGATCACAAACACAGAACTCAGTTCCTGAGGACGGTTTCAATGAGACGACCCACCATGTACTCCTACATGGCCTCTCACCGCTACCTTTACCAAATCGTGTTCACACACTTAGCTCTCAATAGTAGGACGTGTTCACAACTTTCCAATTCATCCTCGATGAATCAGACCCGTCATAACTCTAAGCAATAGTAGGCATGACAAACAAGCATGAACGAGTAAGCACATCAGGGCTCAAACAACTCCTACTCATGCTACTGAGTTTCACCTATTTACTGTGGCAATGACAGGTCATGCAGAGGAAAGGGGTTCAACTACCGCAGCATGTAACAGTTGAATCGTTGTTGTCCTAATGTAGTAAAAGAGAGCAGGAGCGAGAGAGTGGGATTGTATCGGAATGAACAAGGGGGTTTTGCTTTCCTGACACTTCTGAAGATAGTATAGCTCTTCATCAGTGTCATCGATCTCATCATCGGAACCACGTCTACTGAGAGGGGACAATTGCCGGCAATAGAGAAGGAAACACAATCAATGCAATGCACAATGATGCATGCTCATGACATGGCAATATGAGTGTGTTGGCCTAATGCAACTACAACCAGATGGGTTTGAGTTATTTCGAACCCAAGGTTCAAGTTCAACCTCAAACTATGAATTTATTAAGCGCATTATCATGTTTTGATATAAATAGCAGGTTTAAGTTGCTTTAACATGCATGAAACCCATGGATAGATTGGATTTTTCTGATCATTTTTCATATATAATTTATTTCATTTGGAGCTTTGGTTGAATTACTATGAATTTTTGAAGTTTTAGCTATTTTCTAGAATTTCCAGAATTAAATTAAACCCAGAAAACTGTTAATTGCGTCAGCACTACGTCATGCCTACGTCAGCAGGTCAACTATGCTGACTGGGGTCAAACCTGATGCGCGGGGCCCACATGTCAGCGACACTGGGTTAAACCAAGGGTTAAAAAGCCTAAATAACAATTAGGAGCCGTCCGGACCCACCTGTCAGTGTTTGGGGGTTTGGTTAAACGGTGATTAGCCTAAGCTAATCACCCGACCGACGGGACCCACCGGTCGGTGGTACGATGGTGGCTCATCACCGGCGACCTCTGTCACGGCGGTTGTCCGCACTACGGTCCACGGGAGCGGTGGCTGAGAGCACCGGGGCATAGCCCATGCTCTCCCGCATCTAGGGGGCAGGTGCGAGGAGGTGGGGTGGCCGGAGCTCGCCGGAGCAGAGCTCATGGCGGTGGCTGGTGTTCAGGCGTGAGCGGGGATGCGGCTGTGGTGTGCGAGGGCGAGAACAGAGAGGGGGAGGTGGAGCAGAAGCTCACAGCGGTTGCAGCAGGCGTCGAAGCGGGCTCGAGGAAGGCCGGACGGCGACGTGCGAGCGGTGCAGATCCATAGCAGCCGGCAGTGAAGAAGACGACGGTGGCGACGATGGAGGCTGTTCGGAGGTGTGTGGCTCGACGAAGAGGACGAGGGAGGCGCACCGAAGCTCTTGGGCACGTCGGAGAGGCGAGGCCGTGGCGATGGGCGCAGCAATAGCGAGCGGCGGCGATGGGCGCATTCGGTCTTGGGAGATAGAGAGCGGCAGAGGAGGGGATGAGCACAGGGGAAAGCAAGAGATGCCGGGGGGTTGCGTGGCGCTCGTAGCGGCCTCCAGCAGCAGCAGCAAGCAGGAGCTGGCCAAGGGGTTAGGGGTGACTGGCGCCTGGGCCTCGTGGGCTGGCTGTCCACTGGGCCGGCCAGGTAAGGCCAGGTAAGTTCTCCCTCTCTCTGGTTTTCTCTATTTTGTTTCTATTTTCTAATTTTGCAGTTTTGTTTTAATTTGGTTTCTTAACCAAATTATTTTTGCAGCTCTCTGGAAATTATTGTGGATGCAATAAGGTTTATCCTAGAGCTCCACAAAATATTCCAGGATCATTGGAGCAATAAAAATGTTTATAGAATTTATTTGCTCCAACTCAAATACAATTGTGAATTAATTCAAAAACCATAAATGCCTTGGAAAAATGTGCATGACCTCTGATTAAGGTTTTAACCTTTTTCCAGAAATAACGAACATTTTTGGAGGGCATTTTGGGTCCAATGAAAATATTTGAATTGAACCTAGTTAAAATTATTATCTGCTAGGGTTTGAACATCCCCATTTCAAAATTTCCTTTGAATTCAAACATGATGCATGGATGCTTTAATGCAACTAGTTACAAGCAATGCTAGGGCTGTGATATCCGTGGTGGCATACAGATCTTTGTGAAGACATAGGATGCTCAAGATCAAATAAGGATAGGAAGCAACTATCATCACCAAAGAAACCCACAAGACTCCCGGCAAGACCCTTGCCGGGGGACGCCAGCACACCACGGCAAGTCCCTTGCCGGGCCCCCGCAAGATCCTCGCCAAACGCACCGGCGGTACCGATGACAAGCCCGCACCAGTCAAGCTTTCGTCGCCGTTCACATGCAGCTGCCGACCCAGCCAGCTGGGCAGGCACCTGCGTGGCAACATGCGACCCTTCATCAAGGCACCACCTCCGCGCCACCTCAGCTGCCTGCCTGCCTACATGGCACCACATGCATCGCTGGCCAGGGCGCGTGTCGGAGCAAGGAGGAGCAGCGACGGACAGGACGGGCCTCTCCCCCGTCCCCGATAAAGCGAAAGGACACCTAAGCCTCGCATTAAATGCGCTTTGACCTGTAATGCTAGCGATAAGCTCGCAATGCTGTAGCACTTTCCACCTCCTGTGTGCAACTGTGGCAGCCCCTTTCATCTATAAAAGGAGGCCCATGGCACACTCAGAAGGGATTCGGCTCTTTCGAACCTCGCAGCACCTAGAGCTAGTTTGAGAGCTCAAGAACACTAATACATCCACCAAGCAGGATCGTAGGATTTTACACATCTTTGCAGCCCGAACCTGGGTAAATCCCCCTTGTGTCGTTTGCTAGTCCCGCTCTCCTCACGATCCCCGCGCCCCGCAACCATAGATGGGATTCGAGTGATTCCATAGGTGTCGTTTCGCACCGATAGGTCTATTTCTACATAAATAGATCTTGCACTACAAAAAATACACTTTCGTGATGATACGTGTTTGTCATAGTAGGTCACGTTGTCATGCATGTACATCCATGATGAATTTATGACAGGATCAAGATAGTCATACATGTGTTGTCGTAGAAGTGTTGCATGACATTACCAAAATTATGATCACGGAAGTGTCCACTTCCATGGCGATAAATCGCGCGTCATGGCAGTGCTTTCGTCAAGGGTGACCGACACGTGGCATCCACCATAATGGGTCACCCTTAAGATATCGGGTCCGGTTTTGGATCCGATAACCCGCTAACATCCATGACTAATGGGGATTTTCCACGTGTAAATTTCTCATTGGCCAGAGGAACCACGTGTCGGTTCACCGTTGGGATAGATATCCTCCACTCATTGGACCAAAGGCGCCTATGATACGTCGACACGTGTCATGGACCAACAAAGGCCCATTCCTGTGAAAAGGCCAGCCTGTTTGACTTGGTCAAAAGGTAGCGGGCCGACTCACGGAAAGCCTGTTAACGGTCTGTTCGCATATAGCCCATTTACAACCCGCTAACCCAGGGCCCGTTAAGGCCTATCCGAATTAGGCCCAGTAGCGTCATCTGGGTCGTCCAATACGACTCCAGCCCATTATAACTTCCGGCCCATGTATGGCCCACGACGTCTTTCGGCCCATATGAGGCCCTTTGTAACTCTTGGCCCTTTAACGGCCCGTGGTGAAACTGGCCTGTAATGAACAGTGTATCACTTTGTACCCATTAATGGCCCATTATTCCATTGGGCCGTTTCTAGTCCATGTTATCTTTCGGCCTTCTCACGGCCCATTTATTCTTGGGCTCATTTCTAGCATTCGGTTACTTACAGCCCGTTATTGACCCTTTCTGCTTGTGGGCGAAATTCAGCCCGTGGTTACAGTCGGCCTGCTTGTGGCCCGTTAATCTGTTGGGTCGTTTTCATAGTGTCATCAAATACGGCCGATTAACGACGACCCGTTATAGTCGGCCCATGAACGGACGATTCCAACTCTAGCCCATTTACGGCCCATAATGTGGTCTGTTATTGGCCCGTAGAAGGCCCATTGATAATACGGCCCGTAGAAGGCCCATTGTTTCAATGGCCCATAGAAGGCCCATTGTTTCAATGGCCCGTAGAAGGCCCATTGTTTCTACGGCCCGTAGAAGGACCATTGTTTCTACGACACGTAGGAGGCCCAAGGTCACTATAGTAAATATGAAGCCCATGGTTATTCTGGCCTAATTTTTAAAAATAGGTTATTGCCTCGACTAGCAAAACCGCGAAAAAAGAACTGCACTAACTACAAGCAAAGAAATAAACAAGACAAGAAGGAAATAAATAAGCAAGCAACTTACGCTACGATATCACAACTATTGCACATATTACATCCAGTGGGCATCATAGATCGCCACCAGTGCAAATATAGGGAACAAAGCAACATATCACATACACTGGTTGTCAAAGTTCACGACCAGTGCAAATAAACGCCGCATCAAAACATGTCTAGAACTGAACCACTTTAGAAGAGCTCAAGAAACAATATCCTGGGTACCCATAATGCTGTCAAGATGCTTATCAAGCTTATTAACTTTCTCTGGTTTGGTGCTTAAATCCTCCAGCACTTGCTGTTGCACCAGAAAGTATGCATCTGAATTCTACAGGGACTTCCTCAGTCCTTGGGCTTCCTATCGCATAACATCTGATCGATGTATTTCAACTTGAAGTTGAAACTCAAGAAGCCGAACTGATTTAGCCATCGAGTTCAAAGAGCTGGTGCCAGCAGTAGTAGCTAGTAACTCGAACACTACATCAAGACATGACTTTGGGGTGGTCTCAATGTCTTCAATATAGTTTTTACCAGCTTTCTTGGAGACCAACATGGATGTCTCACTATCTTGAACTTTATATGCATTACTTCATTTACCATTGCATAATGGGGTACTCTTCTCCAATATTTTATCCGCATTCTAAAAGAGAAACAAATAGACTCATCACAAGTTTACCATATTGTATATGAAACTCATTTTGGTAAACCAGTTCAGTAGTAAGGTGGACAGGATAACATCATGAAACAAACATATATCTATGTAGTATGGTCACTGTATGGTCTATATCATTCTAGTTTATGTTGCCAAATCAAGATAGAGACAGTTCAAATCATATGTATTTAAGACAAAGCAGCATAGACAGAATATAAGTGTGGGAAACTACACAGCAATAACAACACTTGTAATGTGCATGGCATGAGAACATAGTTGTTTATTCAATTGAAACTAAAATCAACATAGAGCAAGTTACAATAGCAAACACATTAAAGAAACAGGTTTATACCTGTTGCACCATTGGAGTTTCAATTGCATCCTTCAAATTTGAAATTAGTTGGTATGAGTAAATATAGTGATGCAAGAGCATAGGAGTATGAACCATAGCTACGAAACCTGATCTGAGAACAATTGTTCTTCTTCATTAAGCGTTGACTTGGGGTTCGGAGTGGTGGTCCTCGTGCTTTGGGCATTGTAGTTGCCTTACTAACTGCTCGTGTTTGGGTGCTCTATGGTGGAGATGGTGCTGTGTCAACTGGAACTGGGTTACTTTCTGTTGGGGTTGGGGTTAGAAGGGGTGTAGCTGGTTCTCTATCCAACTGGGTAGGGGTACAATCTGCGTGAGTCTGGGTTATGTGTGGTGGGGCTGGCTCTTGGGCAAGTACAACCGTGGTTCTATGTGTATCGACCAGTAGCACGATCTTTTCTGAAGACCGTGTTTTTACTCCCACAGATACTGCCATCACCCCCTCCAATTCAAATGGCTGATAAATAAGAAAAGAAATTGAATGTACAAACATTGTAACATAGACAGGTGAAGTGGATAGTAGGGAAGAATACATGGCATGAAATAATTCACATTTATGTTGTCTAACCAAACAGAATAGCATGACATAATTTCATATAGCATGACACAATTTCACATGTATGATGGCTAACTAAACAAGATAGAATGACATACTTCAACATATGATGACTATGTAAACAGGATGACATGATATAACTATGTTGTGTCTATTAAAGTGGTTGCCATGCCATAATTCACAAACATGTCGTTGATGGAAACATGATGGCATGATATAATTCACGGATAGAATGACATAATTCAAAATATGATGACTATGTAAACAGGATGAGATGATATAACTATCTTATGTCTTTAGAAATGGGTTGGCATGCCATAAATCAGATACATGCTATCTATGTAAACATCATGGCATGATATAATTCAAATATATGATTTATATCCTAAGCAAGTGAGCAGAGGGCAATCAGATATATGATGTGTCAACTAAGGAGATGGCATTCAATATTCTGTATATGATGTAAAAACTAAGCATTGCAGTACAACATATGCATGATATGAGTAATATAACCCTGACAAGTTTGAGCATACACCTCAGGGGGATAATAGGACTGGTCATCTACATCTGAAGCCTCCTTTGAGGAGCTATCTGTAACCAGCAAGAAATTCTTTTCAGCGGGTCGCATTGTCTGCTCTGAAGACCTTGTTTTCACTCCAGATTTCTCCATCACCAATTCAAATGGCTGATGCACAGGAAGAGCAGTTGAATATACAAACATTGTTGACCAATGCAATGAGAAATACAAAAAAGGACGGCATGAAATAATTCACATATATGACGCTTGGCTAAACATCATGGCATTGCATAATTCACATACATAATGCCTTGCAATAAGATAACATTGCATAATTCACATATATAATGTCTTGCAACAAGATGGCATTGCATAATTCACATATATGACGCTTGGCTAAACATCATGGCATTGCATAATTCACATACATAATGCCTTGCAATAAGATAGCATTGCATAATTCACATATATAATGTCTTGCAACAAGATGGCATTGCATAATTCACATATATGGTAATTAGACACTAAACATGTGGCATTCAAACAAAGCATGTCTAAACTAAACAAATGACATAATAATGCAAGACACCATACGCACGATATGAGCAACATAACCCTGCCAAGTTAGAGCATGCACCTTGGGGGGGGGATAGGACTGGTCATCTGTCTCTGAATCCTCCTCTGAGGAGATATCTGTAACCAGCAAGACACGCGCTTCGTTAGATAGCATTTTCTGCTCTGAAGACCTTGTTTCCACTCCAGATTTTTTCCATGACCGTGTCGAATGGCTGATGGACATGAAGCGTAGTTGAATGTACTAAAATTGTTGACAAATGTAATACATAATAAAAAAATGATGGCATGATATAATTCACATATAAGATGACTGGCTAACCATGGTGGCATTGCAAAATTCGCATATATGATGCATGGCTAAACAAGATGGCATTGCATGATTCACATATACGATAAAGAAACTAAACAGATGGCATTCACGCAAAGCATGTCTAAACTAAGCAGATGACATTTTTGATGTATAAAGTAAGCAATGCAAGGCACCATATGCATGATATTACCAACATCATCATGCCAAGTTAGAGCGAAGACCTCAGGGGGTAAATAGGAGTGGTCTTCTCCTTCTGAATCCCCCTCAATACAGTTATCTTCCTCTTGATTACAATCCCAAATGGGTGGAGGGGGGGCTGCCTTTGCGCCCACCATGGAGCAATGTCTGCATGAAATTTTATTGCCACGCAAGGCTCGTCTCTTTTGCTCTACATGTTCAGTTCCATTGTGTACAATAACTAACATGCATAGGAATAAAACATAGTGAGATTATGTAAGGGGTGCATGCAAAAATCTAGAGTGATGGTAGCAAACCGTGGATAGACCCAAAACCAATGATAGCAGGCTGATAATAGCTTTAGTTAAAAAATACAGATAATGGCTCCTTTAATGTTTGTTTTCACCCAACATGAAACTCATAGTAGACACCCGAGATTAACCAGATAGTAGAAAGATAGTACTGATTGCTGCCCAATATGTACCCCACAACCATTTAAAAACTCAAGTTTCAACATTAGTTTGGACATGACTCGGAGTCTAATAGGTGAACAAGACGATAAAGTAGCATGTCATCATATTAAGCGATGCATAACGTAAGCAGACATGGAAGAGTGTGACCTGTCTTGCGGACCCGTGTAGTCCTCAAGGTCATCTGCTTAGTTGATGATGGTAATGTAGCTGTCGTGGCTGCCGCGGGGAAGAAGATCTGAGGTGGCGAAAGACAGTCTGGAGAGCGGATCCCTGCTATGGTGAACCCTTCCATCGTTGGAGTAGCTGAGCTGGGGTGGAACACATCACAGCATGAGCGGAACAAACCACATAAGGTTTTCTTTGACACATATCTGTAATAGAAGTAATTATGTAAGGGCTTGTTTGAATTTGAGGATTCTAACAATGCAGGGATAGGAAATACACAGGAATAGGATAGGAATGCACGTGCAAAATAGAGAATTTAAAGACGCAGTATTTCTGCCAATCTGGGTGTTTGGTTCACAAGAATTGGAAGATCACATGATGCAAAGAAGCATGGGGAGGTTAAATCAAACAACAAGAAAATGTACGGTTATAATTCTATTATGCTACTATCTCTTAGTGTTGTGCTTCATGAATAGGAATTTGCAAAGGAGGACAAGTGGATATTAAAATTCCTATGGTTTTTCTTTCAGGGAGACACTAAAGGAACAAATCCTACAATTTTCCTTTGCTCCATTCCTTTGAACCAAATGGATGAATAGTAATACCATATGAAACGTTCCAATTCCTATGTTTTTCCTTCACTTTAACTTTCAAGCACTAGCGATTCTAGTAGGCCGGCTTGAGCAGGGAAAAGCCTACACTCAAAAAATGTTTTTTGCTACTTCTAGTACTTTGGACCCAGGTCACTACCCTACTAGCTCAACTCCCAGGCCCATCTACAAATACACAACTCAAACATGCAGAGATAAATAATGATGGCATTCAAGAGAGTCCATCATGGATAGCTAAGTTGCCCGGTACCTCACTGCTTGTCATATAGTAGGAGAAACTAATCGTATTTCACGTTACTACGTGTGCTCAGTGGACAATATATATAACATGTAGAGTAAAAGAGAGATGTAACAAGTGTACAACCTCTTTGGCGAAGCCATGTCGATCTCGGCGTGACTAGGTTGGTCGGTGAGGATGCTCCAGCTGATTTGGCTGCTGGAGGAGGGGAAGAAGATCTTAGGCGTCTGGAGATGGAGCCTGGGATACTGCTCCGCTGTGATGGAGGGTTTCGTCATTGGAGCAGCTCTGGTGAGTTGTACGATGGCGAGGCTGAAATAGGACAAGAGAGACAACGTTAACCTGAGTGGAATTCTAATAGCATCTCCAATAGATGACGTAAAGTACATAACCACAAAGTGCTAGATGTAGAATACATCAGACGCTCATCTCTGAACTTAACTGTCAAAACTGAATTTAACTATCGAAACTGAATTTTGCTGTCGAAACTGAATTTTACTGTGGAAATTGAACACACTAGTAGCAGAAAAGCAGTAGCAGCAGCACCAGGAGCAGCAGTGCATGCGAGAGCCAGGGCAGATGGTCGTGTAGCAGCATCACGGGTAGCAGCTGTAGGAGCTCGAGCAAGAGTAGTATTTGCTGCTCGTGCAGTAGCAGCGCGCGCAAGAGTAGAGCAGCGGGCAGAGTCGACTGACTTTTTCATCTCTGGCCAGTCGATTTTCCAGCTGTTGGATACGAAATCAAGGGCATGCAGTTCATCTTCAACCTCCACCCCCTTGAGCCGCCAGCCCCCACCGGCCAAACCGCCGGCCGGTGGCGCTTCCACGCCGCCTTGCCGCCCCACCTGCCCCAAAACCACTCCTACCCGCCGGTCCACCGCCGCCCCGACCATCCCTCTTGGCCCCCCGTGCTGAGCTTTTTCTCCGGTCATCCCCACGCCACCGCCCCACCACCGCCCCCACCCTGAACCCTAAGATAGATAGCGGGGTACCTCTCTAGCGAGCCCCGCTACCCGCTGCGGCTTGTTCTTCCTTAACTCCAGCGAGCCCCTCCACCCCCTGAAAATCGGCTGACCCAAAAGTTGATTCAGTCGACTGAAGTGTAGCTAAATTGGAGTAGTAGCGCAAGCAAGAGGAAGAGCGAGAGCAGCAACACAAGCAAGAGCAAGAGCGAGAGCAGCAACACGAGCAAGAGCAAGAGCAAGAGCAGACCAGGCAGGGGACCGAGAGCAAGAGCAGAGCAGCAGCGCGAGTGAGAGCCAAAGCAGCAGCAGGTCCTACTGATGTGGACGTCGCAGCTGAGGGAGCGACACCGTGGAGGAAGTGGTCAGCGATGCTACCGTGAATGGAGCCGCGCCATGTCGGCTCGGGACCGAGCGCCGGCAGCACCGTGAGATCGAATCAACAAGAATATGCGACGATTAGTCTAGAACCTCTTTGGTGGCGCCGATTAGGCCTTCGCTTCATCTGAGGAATCGATGATGATGTTGCTCTTCTGGTGGTGCAGGTGACGACGGTGGTGTTTGAATGGAGGTGGCGCGAAAGACGAGGGGAACGTCGAGGCAGCTCCTTGGAGGTGGAGGACGGGGTGGCTGAACCGGCGGGACGACGAGATCGACGACGGATCCTCATCCGGTGCGGTGGATGAGGGACGTCGAGGTGTTGCTGTGGATGACGTCATCAGGGAAGAGGCTCCGACTGAGTGGCGGACGGAGGAGGATGTGGGGCTTCATGAGTTTTTGAGGCCTCGGTGTTCGAATGGGTCGGCTGATGGGATGGGAGGGGGGAACCATAGGGACGCGCTTGTCTGAAATGTGGGGTAAGTTACGAAAGTACCCCACCAATTTGAGCTAGGCTGTTCTTTTGGTTCAGGGGTATCATGGGCATTTCGCGTGTCGGGATTTTGCAGGAGGTGGGAGTTTTCGCGCGTTTTGTATTTTTGGGATAGCAAGGCGCGGGTTGAGATGGAGGGAGTTTTCAGATCACAATGAGACAAAGATATATCTTAAATATTTTGGGGTAACAAGGCACGGCTTGAAGAGGCGGGAGTTTCGCAGCACGATAGACCGAGATGCTAACTAGGAATTTCGGCATAACAAGGCGCGGCTTGAAATTTCGGGAGAACAAGCTTAACGTGTACAAACAAAAGACAATTCACACCTCATCACTAGAGAGAGCCATGTCCCGTTTTACTATATTACTATAAATGCATTCAAATACAACAACAAAAAAGCTAAAAATATCGGGACAACAAACATAACGTGTACAATACCAAATAAATTTGCACTTCCCTCAACAATAAAAAAACAATTCGTGTTGTCTAGCATATGTACTAAATTTGTGTACATTTTCCCTGTTTGAATGGGATTGTACTCGGCTTAGTTATACAACCATCTAAATATTATCTTCACAACACATGACATGAATATAGGAGTAGTAGATTCCTATATAAGTACGAACTACATGTAAATATATATATATATATATCCATTTTATGTTGAATTCAAATCGTAGTACATATACTCTAGCTAGATGTTAAGAATCTAAACCATGTATGATACTATGTACAATGTGTTTAACACGCACAACACACACACAAACACCATTTAGACTAGTAAGGTACTTGCACGCATGAGTTTTGGCAACCAAATTATGAATAAATACCACATTATAGCATGTAAGCTTTGAGTCATATATGCATGATGTAGATGTTCATTTAATTCTTATGGTTCATCTCATTCAAAATCGTCTAGTTTTTATAAGAAATTAAGTCTAATCTATTTTAAGATTCATGGAATTGTGCGTTGCAAAGCACAAAGTAAAAAACAAATAATAGCAAATCATGTAGAAAAACATTTGGTCAATTATGATACGAAAGATTCTATAACAAAGAAGAAGTGCTTGTGTTTTGAGGTTTGTGCATTATGCTTAAGTTCAACCATGGAGTCTTCTAGATTGTACATGTGGGAAAATCTGGTGGAATGTAGATGATATCCAACGGCCAGTAGTGCTCGAATTTGCCATCTCTGCACCGTTGGGTTGGCTTCATCCAACGACCATCTTTCAAAGTTAAAGTTATTCACACACTATATAAAAAATATATAATATAATATATAGGGGTGTAGATATAGATATTGATGCAAAAGCCACCCATCATCTCCAATTAGAATACTATGTCCATGCACGGATGCAATGTGGCCAAACAAAGTCTACCATCGGTATCTCAAATTCAAATCAGTCTGACCTTGTTCAATGTGCATATAGTATATCATGCTCGTTTTCAAACCACATCGCACATATCTCAGTTATATTCATGCATCCATGGGTTTCAAACATCATGATCTCTTATTCAAATATTTGAATTCAACTTTACATTGATTATGACCTCACCTACTCTTTTACACCCACACAGCCATCTTCTCTTTATAATTGTACCACTGACTTTCTCTCGTGCATGCATGCACACCACTACCAATCGGCATTATCCATCGCACACATGCAATCTTTTTCTTCAGGTCGGTCTCCCATGCATGCACACACACACACACACACACACCTACCCTGTTCATCATATTGAGCATTCTTTTATCTCTCACGTGCATGCGCAATGATCGAAGTTCCTCTATGTGTGTGTGTGTATATATAGCTAGGTATTTCCCAGTTTTCCACACAAATCGATCAATCTATATATATCTAGTGAGGTCTCATGCTCTTTCCCACGTACACATCGATCAATCTATACCAATATATATAGGATTACATATATAGCTAATGCACCCACATTAATTATATATCCATGCCTTCCGCTTCATCTCTCAGACGCGCGCACAGTGGCGAAGATAGGGGGCAGCAAGGGCCCTGCCCCCCTAACATCACTATATATTGAGGCTAATATGAATGTGATTAGTAGATCAATTGCTCGTAAAATGGTTTAAGTTGATGAATTGGCCTCCTCGTAAAGGATTAGCAATGCTTGGCCCCCTATCTCATTTATTTTTTATGGCTCCACCACTACGCACAACAGCGCACGTTCTCGCCCCCTCTCTTTAAATATCGATCTAGCACTTGTGCACTCCTTCATAGTTAGTCTCCCTCCACTTGGCCCCCCGCACCATCTTCTAGCCCCCCCACTGGATTTTTCCACATGTACAATCTAGTGGACTCAATGGTTGAACTTAAGCATAATGCACAAAACTCAAAACACAAGTGCTTCTCCTTTGTTCTAGAATCTTCCATATCATAACTGCCCAAACTTTGTTTCTAGTTGAATTGCCATTATTTGTTTTTACTTTATGCTTTACAATGCACAATTCCATGAATCATAAAATAGATTAAGGGCTTCTTTGATTCAAAGGATTCTCAAAGTAATTTTGGAGGATTCTAATCCTTAGGAATTCTTCCTATCTTGGTTGTTTGATTCGTAGTATTGTAAACCATAGGAATTTTTCCATAGCATTGATTTGCACTAGGTTTCATATGAAACTTTCCATCCACTCAAACGTCTTTGAAAGAATCCTACGTTTTTCTATGCATAATCAAACACTCGTACAATCCTGTAGGATTCAAGATGACATTCCACTCTAATCCCATGTTTTCCCTATTCCCGCGTTTTGGAAATCCTATGAATCAAAGAGGCCTACTTTTTTATAAAAACTAATTGATTTTGAATGAGATGAACTATAAGAATTAAACAAACGTCTACATCATGCATATATGACCCAAAGCTTACATGCTATAGTGTGGTATTTATTCATAATTTGGTTGCCAAATTTGATGCGTGCAATGCACGTGGACCTTACTATTACTTCTAGTATATGCAGAACACGTAAAATAGAATTCCAATGGCACACTACACAATGTTGATACATCTCCAATGTATCTACTTTTTCTAATGCTTTTCCTCTTGTTCCGGACTCTAATTTGCATGATTTTAATGAAACTAACCCCGGACGGACGTTGTTTTCAGCAGAACTACCATGGTGTTATTTTTGTGTAGAAATAAAAGTTCTTGGAATGGAACGAAACTTTGCAAGGATTTTTTATATCAAATAAGAGAATTTCTGGAACCAGGAAGGACCTGAGGGGGGCACCTAGGTGGGCACAACCCACCAGGGCGCGCCAGCCCCCCAGGCGCGACCTGGTGGGTGCTTCCAACCTGGTGGCCCCACCGACCCTCAAACTGACGCTATAAAATCCCATATGTCCAGACAAAAATGAGGGACAAAGAATTATTGCATTTCACGAGATGGAGCCGCCACCAAGCCTTGTTTTTATTCGGGAGGGCAGATCTGGAGTCCATTTGGGGCTCCGAAGGAGGGGATCTTCGATCTTCGTCATCACCAACACATCTCCATTGCCAATTCCATGATGCTCCCCACCGGCAGTAAGTAATTCCTTCGTAGGCTCGCTGGTCGGTGAGGTGTTGGATGGGATTCATCATGTAATTGATTTAGTTTTGTTAGGGCTTGATCCCTAGTATCCACTATGGTCTGAGATTGATGTTGCTATGACTTTGCCATGCTTAATGCTTGTCACTTTGGGCCCGGGTGCCATGATTTCAGATCTGAACCGTTTATGTTATCACCATTATATCCATGTTCTAGATCCGATCTTGCAAGTTATAGTCACCTACTATGTGTTATGATCCGGCAACCCGGGCGTGACAATAGTCGGGACCACTCCTGGTGATGACCGTAGTTTGAGGAGTTCATGTATTCACCGTATGTTAGTGCTTTGTTCCGGTTCTCTATTAAAAGGAGGCCTTAATATCCCTTAGTTTCCAATAGAACCTCGCTGCCACAGGAGGGTAGGACAAAAGATGGCATGCAAGTTCTTTCCATAAGCACGTATGACTATTTATGGAATACATGCCTACATTATACTTATGAACTAGAGCTAGTGTTGTATTGCCCTAGGTTACAACTGTCTCATGATGAATATCATCCAACGAGTCACCGATCCAATGCCTACAAATTTATCTTATATTGTTCTTGCTAAGTTACTACTATTGCTACTGCTATTGTTACTGCTACAATATCACTGCTATCACTATTACTATTACCGTTACTGCTGTTGCTATCATCAAAACTATCATACTACTGTGCTACGGATCACTTTGCTGCAGATAATTAATCTCCAGGTGTGGTTGAATTGACAACTCAGCTGCTAATACCTTCAAATATTCTTTGTCCCCCCTTGTGTCGAATCTATAAACTTGGGTTGAATACTCTACCCTCGAAAACTGTTGCGATCCCCTATACTTGTGGGTTATCAAGACCTTTTTCTGGCGCCGTTCCCGGGGAACATAGCTATATTTGTTGATTCACTTGCGATTATTATCATATTACCACTATGAAGAATCTGAAGGATGCTATGACTACGATTTTTCCCTCAAAGACGAGGGGAGGTAAGAAACTGCCATCCATTTCTGCTTTAGATTGACCTTCTATTATAAGTAAATTTGCAGATCTACAACATGCTATTAATTATGATATGTCGCAAGTTATTGATGATGCTACTTCTGCTATGAATGCCACCCATGATGATGCTAGTACCTTGCTTGATGATGATGTGCCACTAGGTGAATTTCTTGATGAAGAAATTGCTAGAGTAAGACAACATGATATTGTTGAATCCGATGATGAACTTGAAACTAAAATCACTGAAACACCTATTATTATTGCCAAAGGTACTGGAAGGTTATACTATGAGTGAGGAGCCAACTAGAGATATTCTTGCTTGTAAGGATAGAGATGATCTAGAGAAATTATTGTGCAAGTATAAAGAAAGATCTCTAAATGCTAAAATGAGATGTGATCCTGAGTTTGCTACTTCACCTATTATTATTGCTGATAAGGATTATGAGTTCACTGTCGACCTAGAGTTAATACCTTTGGTTGAATCTGATCCTTTCCATGGTTATGAAACTGAAACCGTTGTAGCACATCTTACTAAATTGAATGATATAGCTACCCTTTTTGCTCATGGTGAGAAGATTCGCTATTACTATATTCT
This sequence comes from Triticum aestivum, assembly GCF_018294505.1. Classification (NCBI taxonomy): domain Eukaryota; kingdom Viridiplantae; phylum Streptophyta; class Magnoliopsida; order Poales; family Poaceae; genus Triticum; species Triticum aestivum. Next base: position 362,743,575 of record NC_057807.1, read on the forward strand.
CAAGTTATTTCCGTTCTCACTAAAGGGTGATGCTAAAGCTTGCTACAATACTCTTGCTCCTGGTTGTGTGCGTAGTCCCCAGGATATGATCTATTACTTCTCTGAAAAATATTTCCCTACTCATAAGAAACAAGCTGCCTTGCAGGAAATATTTAACTTTGTGCAAATTGAAGAAGAGAGTCTCCCACAAGATTGGGGGAGGATTCTCCAATTTCTTAATGTTTTGCCTGATCATCCTCTTAAGAAAAATGAAATACTTGATATCTTCTATAATGGACTAACCGATGCTTCTAGGGACTTCCTAGATAGTTGTGGTGGTTGTGTTTTTAGGGAACGAACTATTGAGCAAGCTGGAGAATTGTTGAATAATATCTTGAAAAATTATGATGATTGGACTCCTCCTGAAGCACCTATTAAACCCACTCCGGAGAAGGGGTATCTTATATCTCAGTCCTGAAGATATGCAAGAGGCAAAGAAATCTATGAAGGAAAAAGGTATTAAAGTTTAGGATGTTAAAAATTTATGACCTATCAAAGAAATACATGGGCTTGAAGCACCACCACTACCTAAGGTGGTAGAGGTAAAATCTTTAATGAAATTCAATGATAGTGATGATCCTCATAATAAACATCCTAGTCAATGCCTTTATGAGTTTGATAATTACATTAGAAAGGAAGATCACTTCAATGCAAATGTTAAGAAACAATTGAAATACAACTCTGATATGATTGCTCGCTTAAGTGACTTGTTATTTAGAATCTCAAATGATGTTAGAGGTGTAGGAAAACATGCCTCTATGGTTCAAACTCAATTAGAACAAGTTGCTAAATCTCCAAGAGAGTTACTTGATGAAATGAACAATAATATAAGTGACTTAGCTGTTAGAGTAGCAACTAGAGGAGGTAAAATGACTCAGGAACCACTTTATCTCGAGGGACACCCAAAGAGAATTGAACAAGATTCTCAAAGGAACAACACCACTGCACCTAGTTCTTCTAAAAAGGGAAGAAGAATAATGATAAGACCTCTCATGCCTCTAGTGAACCTGAAGTAGAAAAACCTCCTGATAATGATAATGAAATTTCTATCTCTGATACTGAAACTCAATCTGGTCATGAAGACTCAGCTTCTGATAATGAAAAAGATAATGATGAGGTTCATGAAAACACTCAACCTAATGATAAAGAACCAGATAATGATGTTGAGATAGAACCAGCTATTGATCTTGATAACCCACAACCTTAGAATAAAAGATATGATAAAAGAGACTTTTTTTCTAGAAAACATGGAAAGGAAAGAGAACCATGGGGTTCAAAAGCCTATGCCCTTTCCACCTAAGTCACCTAAGAAGGAAGATGATGAAGAATTTGAACGCTTTGCTAAAATGATTAGGCCAGTCTTCTTGCGCAGTCGCTTGACTGATATCCTAAAAATGCCTCCTTATGCAAAGTATATGAAAGACATCATCACTAATAAGGGAAAAATACCGGAAGTTGAAATCTCCACTATGCTTGCTAATTACACTTTCAAAGATGGAGTACCTAAAAAACTTGGAGATCCGGGAATACCAACTATACCTTGCTCCATTAAAAAAAATTATGTTAAAACTGTTTTATATGATTTGGGAGCTGGTGTTAGTGTTATGCCTTTCTCTTTATATAAAAGACTTGATTTGAATAAACTCACACCTACTGAAATATCATTGCAAATGGCGGACAAATCAACTGCCATACCTATCGGTATTTGTGAGGATGTGCCCATTGTTGTTGTTAATGTTACTATTTTGACTGACTTTGTTATACTTGAGATGCCCAGGGATGAAAACATGCCTATTATCCTTGCTAGACCCTTCTTGAATACTGTAGCTGATGTTATTGATTGCAACAAAATTAAGGTCGCTTTTCATATCAATGGTAATGAGAATACGGTGCACTTTCCGAAGAAACAATTCCAAGTGAATGGTATTAATGTTATTGAAAAATCTCCGACAATCACTATTGGAAGTTTTCAACTACCTCTACCTACTTTTAAAAAGAAATATGAAATGCTTATTATTGGGGACATTCATATCCCCATTGAGGTAACTTAGTGATTTACGATAGTTCTTTGGTTTCATGCTAATCGAAAGTGGTTTCTTGACCAACCTTATTAATGGATCATTTTTTAGAGGTATATATGAAGTTGATGAAATTAGTAAGCACTACCTTATGTCCCTACCTTTTGCTTTCTATTTTTATTAGTTAAATAAAATAAAATGCCATGCTTTGTCTGTTTTTTGCTTTTTTCGTGCAATAAAAAAATGACCCAAAAATAAAAGTTCTCAGAATGCTTTGAAAATCTGACACGATTTTTTCTGAATATTTATTAATTTCTAGTGCAAATAATACCCGAGGGAGGTGCACCAGGTGGGCACAACCCACCTGGGCACGCCAGCACCCCCAGGCGCGCCCTGGTGGGTGCTGCCCACCTGGTGGGCCCTCTCACTTACTTATTCCTACCACACCACTCCATTCACCCTGGAAAAAAAATTACCAACACACCCTCTCTCGTGTTCTTGACCCTGAGACCGCGGATTTCGATCTCTTTGCTTGAAGCTCCATTTTTGAAACTGTTTCGGGTATTTTTTGCTTGGTATGTGACTCTTCCATGTGTCCAATTAGTTTTTGTTTTAGTGGTTTATATTTAGAATAATTAGCTACTCTTGGTGCTGCTGTAGATGAGCTTACATGTTGAATTCTTAGAGTTCTAAGTAGTTTGAATGCTTGCTATGGCCTATATACATATCTATGAGTAGTTGCCATCAATTTTGTGAAGTTTTGTTGAGAAAAATTTTGTGGACTAAAAATTTCAGAATTTTATTCATAGGAAAAAGATGAATATCTTCAGGAAGTTTGCTTCCAAGAAGAACTCCAAGGGGGTTATTGGGCAGTCTCTGACAATGATCTTCATACCCCGAGGCTGGTCGAACTATGACCGTGTGAGTGGCCGGACAATGGTTTCATGGGAGAGGCCGGAATCCTCCAAGAGTTCAACCAATATGCTGCTAATGCCGGCCTCACCGACTTCATCGTAGTTGAATGCGAACAATATCATCTCCTCACAAATTCCTTTATGCAAAAATTTCATTTTCATTCTAGGAATAATCCCCGGGAGGTGTCATTTAACTTATATGCTAAACACCGCCAGATCCCACTTAGTAAATTTTGTGACATATGCATGCTTCCTTCTGATGGGGGTTTGGTAGAGCCTAGGCCCTCAGAATTTGACGGTTTTTATCGTACTCTGACAGTGGGGGATGAGAGAGGAGTATCGAGCACCACTGTCGTTAGCTTGCAGTTTCCTGCCGTGCATTATTTTGCTTTATTTATCACAAGGTGCTTGCTAGTGAGAGAAAACGTGGGTGCACATAGCGCCCCAGATTTTGCTGTTTTGCATCACGCACTTTATGGCGGCAACACTTTTAGCTTGGGAGCTATTGTGGCAGGTCGCCTTGACCTTAACAGATTCAAGGGTAAAATACATGGGGGCATTAACGCTACTCATTTGGCGACTCACTTCAATGTGCAGATACGCCACCATGATCAACCCTTGCCCAAGGTTTACCTAGACAGAGCATCTATGAAGGACCATCAGTTTATTGTTGTCGATCACCCTGATCTTGACTTGCCTTATAACTTAGTTTCCAGTGTGGAAACTCGTGATGTTACCCCCTTGCATGCACCTGCTTTGTTTGATTATGTTGCCACAAATGGATACAGAGTTATGCCTGACGACATTGTCGCTTACCGGAACAACATGGCGGCGGCACAAGCGAAGCCCTAGCAGTGGGACCTCTAAGTGCATCTAGTGCCACCCCTAGTTGGTTTTGGAGTATTGATGACAAACCTGGTTGAGGGACTAATGTGTTTGTGAGAATTGCAGTATAACACAGGTAGTAGTCCCTCATTTTTTCGGTTTACCTACCGAAGATGACCCCTAAAAATGTGTGAAGACATCGAAGACAATGGTGGTCTGTGAAGCTATTCACAGTGAAGTCTATGACATGAGAAGACATCACATGAAGACTATGGAGCGCGAAGACTTAGTTGTTTCTTTGTTTCCTTTTCTTCTTTGTTGAGTCATAGGAACCACCGCACTGTTAAGTGGGGTCCAAGTGAACAAAGTCAGAGTGACTAAAGTGATGCACAACCTTATGTCTTCGAGCAAAGACAATGAGTGCAAATCTTATCTAGAGTCGGATAAGTCAGCTTTACTTGTAGCCCAAGTCAAGCTGCCGCGTGTGTTTGAAATCTGGCCGTTGGAACACGTGTCAGTTCCTTAGTGACCCAGGGTCATTTCGGACAAATCGGATCGGGTTGCCTAGTGGCTATAAATAGACAACCCCCTACACCATAAATTGGTGGCTGCTCAGAGTTAGTGCACGGCTTTTGTCATTTGAGAGCAACCCACCTCCGAAGCATTTGAGAGAGAATCCTTGCAAGGACAAAGCCCAAACCACCAAGAGCCCAAAGAGTGTTTGGCATCACTGAAGTCTTTCTATCTGCGTGATCTGAAGACTTGTTACACTTGAGGACTGTGAATCCTCCAGCCGGTTAGGCGTCGCGTTCTGAGCATCCAAGAGTCATTGTGGATTGCCGGTGAACGAAGTCTGTGAAGGTTTGGAAGTCTACCTTGAAGACTTACCAGAGTGATTGGGCGAGGACTAAGTGTCCTTAGCTCAAGGGGAATAAGGTGAAGACGCGGTCTTACTGAGTTAAATCTCAGCCTCCCTAACCAGACGTACAGTTGTCACAGCAACTGGAACTGGTCGAACAAATCGCTGTCCTCTCCAAGCTACTGGTTCTATCTCTTATTCTCTTTACTTAGAGTTTGTCTTGTGAAGTCATTGCCTGCTTGCATTATCTGTTTGACTTCACTGAGTGACTACTTGTTCTGATTGGCTTCACACTATCTTCCATCCTAATCCATACTACCTAGCAGCTAATAGTCTTTGTACTTTCACTTCATTGATTACTTGACTATGGCTTGCCTAGTGTAGTCTACCTTCCGCTGCATACAAATAGGGTCATTTCTATTGTTTGTCTTTGAAACTTCCATGTTTTGAAGACTTTCATAAAAATCGCCTATTCACCCCCCTCTAGTCGATATCCAGCTCTTTCAATTGGTATCAGAGCAAGGTACTCCCTTGTTCTGTGTGATTCGGTTTAACCACCTGGAGTTTTAGCTATGTCGACTGCAGGGATAATCAAAGTCTCCACTGCGTGCCCCATCTTCAATGGCACTGAATACCCCTACTGGAAGAATAAGATGCGCATGCATCTTGAAGCCATTGATGTCGATCCGTGGTATGTCGTCAAGAATGGCGTTCCCAAGACCGGTGAAGGTGTCACCCTGCTGATGTCAAGAAGTTCGTTCAACTGGATTCTACTGCCAAGAACATCATCTGTGCTCATCTGACCAAAGGACAGTATGGCCGTGTGAGTGCTCTGGAAACATCAAAGCTAGTCTGGGACTGGCTCTCCAAGGTCAATGAAGGCGTATCAACTCAGAGAGATCAAAGGATCAGTGTCCTCCGCAACCTCTTCAACCGCTTCAAGAGACACGACAATGAGAACGTCCAGCTCACATTTGATCACCTCACTGATATCACAAATGAGCTCCAAGCACTCGGCACCACTGAGATCACGAAGCATGAAATGGTCAAGACACTACTGAGATCACTTGACAACTCGTTTGACACCCTAGCCCTAATGATTCAAGAACGCCCCAACTTCAAGAGTCTCAATCCATCTGACATACTTGAGAGGCTCAACACACATGAGTTTCAGCTATCTGAGAAACGAGATATATATGGCCCCAACTATGGCCGAACTCGCGCTTTGAAGGCAAAGGATGTTTCCTCATATGAAGAAGAATCTAACTACAGTTCTGGTGATCCTGAAGACATTGGAAAGGAGCCTGCTATGCTTGTGAAGAAGTTCTAGAAATTCACTAAGAAGAAAGGCTTCAGAAAGTCTTCACGGTCCAGCTCAAGAAATGATGAAGCCTCCACCCATGACCACAAGAAGAGAACATGCCACAAGTGGAAGAAACCTGGTCACTACATCTCTGAGTGTCCATAGTGGGACAATGAGAAGAAGAAGAAGAAGAAGAAGAAGAAGAGCAAAGAATATGATTCTGATGACAAGAAGAAGAAGAAATCCTCAAAGTCTTCTTCCAAGTCTTCTTCGAAGTCTTCATCACACAAGAAGAGTTCATCTGGAAAGGCTCATGCTTTTGTTGGCAAGGAGATGGATTCGGAGGAGGAGTCTGCTTCTGAGGATGCATAGGTGGAGTCTGAGGAGGAGTCCGACTCTGGCGTTGCAAGTCTTACTCTAGCTACAGCCTATGTCGCCAAGTCCATCTTCAACACTGAAGACAATGGCTCCGTCACGAACGCTGATGATAATGACAAGGATGACTCTACTCCCACCTACTGCTTCATGGCACGTGGTGCCAAGGTAAAATCATGCGATGCTTACTTTCAAACATCAAGTGAAGATGACTCTGATTGTGAATCCAAACCTAGCTACAAAACTTGCTAAAATTGCAACTGAACAACAGAAAGCTATGGAACATATTCAAAAACTGTTAGACAAAAGCGATGACATGTTGGACGCGGAAATGACCCGATCTTAGTCCTTAATTGAAGACATCAAAAATCTTCATGTTAAGTACGAGGAACTTGAAAGTCTTCATGAAACGCTCTCAACAACTCATGAAAAGCTTTCCTACAATTATCTTCAAAGGAAGCAAGATCTTGAGAAATTGAGAACAATTCATGAAGATCTTCAAAAGGAGAATGAGTCACTTTGCGCTCAACAGATTAGTCCCGCTCAGGAAGGATTTGAACCACCATGTCTAAAATGCATTGAGCGTGATAACGCTACCTCTGTTGATGAATGTTCTACTGCTGCTACTATTGCAATATCTTCAACTGCTGATGTGGTAACTAACCCCTCTGCTGAGGATACCACTACTATTGCTGATGAAAATGCTAGGTTGAAGACACTGCTTGAGACAGGGATGTACAAAAGTCTCAAAGGGCACCAGACATTATGTAATGTCCTCAAAAAGCAGATTCTGAACCGAAACACCAGGAAAGAGGGTGTTGGGTTCGAGAGGAAAATGAATGTTGATGGTTCTTACTGGAAGCCTGAGCAGTACCCCAAAACCACATGGGTTGCTGCAAAGGAACCTTCAGTAGATCCATCCACCTTATCTGGTTTCACTTGTACTAACCCTATTATCATTGATGAATCCTTTGATGCAAACTATAAACTGTTTAAGAATCAGAATGGCGAAGAGTTTGCCAGGTATATTAGTACTAACTACAGGAATGAGTCACCTATGAAGAAGATATAGGTACCCAAAAGTTGTCTTGAGAATCTTCCTGTGAATGTCATCATGACACCACCTGGGAAGAAGACAAACCCCAGACCAAAGGCTTCACATGGTCCAAAAGCTTCATACAGACCAAGGACTCATCTGAGTCACCCTAACATCAATGTTTTGCAGGGAAATCATACTCATACCCATGAATACGAGCGTGTTTCCTCTAACCGCTATGTTCGTAGAACAAAGAACTTTTCTGCTTATTCTTATGAGTATTATTCGCCTCCTGCAAGGCAATTTGCTAGGGCTCCAAAGCCGAAGTTCTCAGATGCTACACTTAGACTCATTACTTCTAAGCCACCCCTGAAAATGTGGGTGGTTAAGAAAACTTAACTCTCTTTTCCAGGGAAAGGTCTCCAGCCGGAATTCAAAGGCGTCCGATGCTAATGCTGGGGACCTTAAACATCTTGTGGGGTGCAAGATAAAATGCCTAAATGGTCTTACTATGTATTTCATCCCGGGATTCCTTGACACTCATCCTATCTATCCTAACCAAGATCTGAACTTCTAAGTTCCACTTGTTCGTCAAATCTTTATGCTTCACAACTCGCTTGGTGAAGCCTATCCCCCAAACTGTACTGTAGGCTATGACACCTCATACTTCAGAATGGATTATGGACAGTGGATGCACTAACCACATGACTGGCGATCAAAGTCTACTGATGGATTCAACGCTACATCCATCAGACAAGAGTCACATCACATTTGCTGACACTAGTAGAAGCAAGGTATTGGGTCTAGGTAGAGTCGTAATATCAAGGGATCAGCACATGGATAAAGTGATGCTTGTTGAATCCCTTGGTTTCAACTTAATGTCTATCTCAATGCTTTGTGACTTAAACATGATTGTGCTATTTGGAAAATATCGTTGCCTTGTATTAATGGAATCTGACAAGTCTCTAGTCTTTGAAGGGTATCGAAAAGATGATCTATATATGGTAGATTTCTCAACAGGACCACAAATGGTCGTATGTCTTCTAGCAAAAGCTTCAAAATGCTGGCTTTGGCATCGAAGGCTAGGGCATGCTGGCATGAGGATCTTGCACACTCTCGCGAAGAAGAAGCATGTCGTGGGCATCAAAGGCGTCAAGTTCAAGAAGGATCATCTGTGTGGTGCCTGCGAAGCTGGAAATATGACCAGGGTCAAGCATCCCTCGAAGACAATCATGACTACATCTCAACCCTTCGAGCTGCTACACATGGACTTATTTGGCCCTACTCACTACTCTACCCTTACTACCACTGCTTGCCTCTCTGACTTCATCATTGTTGATGATTATTCAAGATATACTTGGGTGCATATAATCCTCTACAAGAATGAAGTGCAGGATGTCTTCAGACGCTTTTCCAATCGTGCCATGACGAACTATGGCGTCAAGATCAAGCATATTAGAAGTGACAACGGCAGAGAGTTCAAGAACACCAGCCTCGACCTTTATTTCGATACTTTGGGCATCACTCATGAGTTCTCTGTTCCATACACACCTCAGCAGAATGGCATCGTGGAGCACAAGAACAGAACCCTTATCGAGATGCTCGAACAATGCTTGATGAGTACAAGACTCCAAGGAAGTTCTGGCCTGAAGCCATTGATACTGCATGCCACATCATCAACCATGTTTATCTTCACAAGCTTCTGAAGAAGACATCCTATGAACTCCTAAGTTGTAAGAAGCCAAATGTCAGTTACTTCAGAGTATTTGGTGCTAGGTGCTGGATCAAGGATCCACATCACACTTCAAAATTTGCACTGAAAGCACATGAAGGTTTTATGCTTGGTTACGGAAAGGATTCGCACTCCTACAGAGTCTTCAACCTCTTTCACTATAAAGTGGTTGAAACTGTGGATCTGCGACTCGATGAGACTAACGGCTCGCAAAGAGAGCACCTGCCAAATGTGCTAGATGAAGTACCTCCTAGTGAATCAATCAAGCAAATGGGAATTGGAGAGATCATACCTTCTGAGGCTCAGACTGAAGAGGAACTTATCATTTCTGCACCAAATCAACCTGAAGACAATGCTCAGCTTGAAGCCAACCCTCCAAATGATGACATTGATCAGCAAGACAAAAATCTTCGTCCTGTTCATCCTCGTGTTGCAAATGAAGTACATATTGAGAAGATAATAGATAGCATAAATGCACCAGGTCCACTCACTCGTTCAAGAGCAACATAGCTAGCAAATTTCTGTGGGCATTTTGCATTCGTCTCAATCTCGGAACCCAAGGAAGTTGCTGAAGCCTTCATGGAACCTGAATGGATTCAAGCTATGCAAGAAGAGCTTCAACAGTTCAAGCTGAATAGTGTGTGGGAATTGGTTTCATGGAACCTGAATGGATTCAAGCTATGCAAGAAGAGCTTCAACAGTTCGAGCTGAATAGTGTGTGGGAATTGGTCAAGTGTCCTGATCCACGTAAGCACAATATCATTGGCACCAAATTGATATATCGCAACAAGCAAGATGAGCATGGTCAAGTTGTCAGAAACAAGGCTTGCCTTGTTGCTCAAGGATACACTCAAGTTGAAGGGATTGACTTCAATGAAATATTTGCTCCGGTGGCTAGGCTTGAAGCCATTCACATATTGCTAGCCTATGCAAATCATCACAACATCCTTCTATATCAAATGGATGTGAAGAGTGCCTTTCTCAATGGAGAGATTGAAGAACAAGTATATGTTGCACAACCTCCTGGCTTTGAAGATCCAAAACATCCTGATATGGTATACAAGCTCAACAAGGCATTGTATGGCCTCAAACAAGCTCCTCATGCGTGGTATGACACACTCAAAGACTTCCTGAAGAGCAAAGGCTTCAAACTTGGTTCAGTAGATCCTACACTCTTCACGAAGACATATGATGGTGAACTGTTTGTGTGCCAAATCTATGTGGATGACATTATCTTTGGCTGCACTGACAGAAATACAGTGGTGAGTTTGGTCACATGATGCAAGAGCAATATCAGATGTCCATGATGGGCGAGCTAAAGTTCTTCCTGGGTCTCCAAATCCGTCAGCAACGCAACGACATCTTCATATCTCAAGAAAAATACCTCAAAGATTGCCTGAAGAAGTTTGGAATGCAAGACTGCAAAGGATACACGACGCCAATGCCAACCAAAAGTCATCTGAGTCCCGACGCCAATGGTAAAGAGTTCGATCAAAAGGTATACTGCTCCATGATTGGTTCTTTACTTTATTTATGTGCATCTAGGCCAGATATAATGCTTAGTGTTTGCATGTGTGCCCGATTCCAAGCGGTACCAAAGGAATCGCATCACTTAGCTGTGAAGCGAATTCTTCGATATTTGGCTTACACCCCAACACTAGTATTATGGTATCCAAAGGGCTTAGAGTTTGATCTAGTTGGATTCTCAGATGCTGATTATGCTGGTGACAAGGTTGATCGCAAGTCCACATCAGGCACATGTCACTTTCTGGGACGATCACTTGTCTGTTGGTCTTCAAAGAAGCAGAACTGTGTATCTCTCTCCACTGCTGAATCTGAATACATTGCTGCTGGATCTTGCTGTGCTCAGCTTCTCTGGATGAAGCAAACTCTCAAGGACTATGGTGTTCACCTGAAGCATGTGCCACCCTACTGCGACAATGAAAGCGCCATCAAGATTGCCAACAACCCAGTTCAGCACTCGAAGACAAAGCACATTGAAATTCGTCATCACTTTCTCAGAGATCATGTTAGGAAGGAAGATATTGATATCATTCACGTCAACACTGAAGAGCAATTGGCAGATATCTTCACAAAGCCCTTGGATGAGAAAAGGTTTTGCAGGTTGCGGTGTGAGCTAAATATCTTGGAATCCTCAAATGTCATGTGATTGGACACACATCCTAACACTTATGCATATTGATGACTTAGATGTGCAACACATGAAGTAATGTATATCTTCAATCAATGAAGACATACACCTTGAGTGTGAATACATTAATGCAGAATTCGACTTTGGAGCGCCACGATAATTGTGCGCCGTGTCTGGGTCTAATACTTCCTATACGGTGGGTAACGCCACCACCAAACTTTTGTTTGAAGTGTTTTTCTTGGCGTTATAATTGCAAAGTCTTCGCATTTGATTTATCTTCATCTTTGATTTAAGTTCATGATTATCTTCATCTTGTTGATTTGATCTTATACTAGGATATATACATATTTGTGTTCTGTCCTCTATAGCATTCACTTATAGCTATGACTTCTTTCTTGAATCTTTTGATCTAAGTGAATGTGATCGGACCCTAACCTCTTCTTTGCTTCTACCTCAAATTCTATCTATCCAAATCATATGCATTCTATTGAAACCTGTCAATTGTCTTCACTGAGTCCTTGTCAGCTGAAGTCAATCTGACAACCATTTAATCTATTTTTAATGCTGCATCCTTATTGCCTGAAAACTAGAGAAGCCGGAACGACCACCCGACAATCCAGGCGTGCGTGGGAACATGGAACAACTTCCAATGTGAACCGCCAGGGGCACCTGGGTAATTGTGTTGTGTCGTCCCTTTCCTTATAAATACACATCAAATCACAGTCAAAATCCTTCTCCCACCTCGTCACCTCGCACAAACCCTAGCGCCACCGCTAGCTCTCGACAACGCCGGCGATGAAGCGCTTAGCTGCCGCGACCTCGCCGACACCGTCATCACGCTGGCCGCGGACCTCTCCTTCTCTGCCGCTGCCGTAGGTGTCTTCCCTTGCCAAGTTAGGGTACGGGAGATTGAACTGCTCGGCCTCCAACTCCGTTCTGTCTAGCAGTTCTTCGTGTGGTAATTAAAACTTACTTTTTACCGTCTTTTTGATCTAATAGATTCATCCTTCTCCACCAAAAGCGGTTTCTATGACTATCTGATGAATCTATCATGTTCTGCATCTCATATCATGCTTAGTCTATTCACTTATGCTTCACTACAAGTTAGATTCCTCACTCGTACCTATTATTGGATTCGTACAAATCTGGAACCAACTCACAACAAATAAGTGAATGTCTTCGCGTTATGAGGTCAATGTATTCGAACTGATTTATCTTCAAAATCTTCTGAGAATGCATATGACCTCTTCCCCTTCCCTCGCACCTCTAATGCTGTCACATGTACATGTCCATGGGAGAATCCCTTGGTTCTCGTAGTCTACATTCATTTGCAGAATTCTTACAGAGTCACATAAATTCTCCTGAAGCCAGTTCTTGGCTGACCAGCCGTCAGAAGCCTTTGCAAGTTCTGAAGCCATTCAGTTTAAGCTTCATGGAAACTGAAAAGTCAGCTAGAAAGGGCGGCAGACAGCACCGTGGGAATACATCCAAAGATCTGCCACTAGATCTGCATGAACTATACAAGACAGACCCTGCAGAAACCTATGGTGAACGCAAAACTCGAATCCAATGGATTCGAAGATATTGGGCTGAAGAGTGGTACAAGTACAGATTTTTCACGGCTGAGTATGCTGAGAAGAATGCCATCAAGCAGCCCCGGGGAGATATATTATACAAAAATCTTCAACCCTAGTCCTTGTGTGAAGCTATTGATCAAGGCTTCTACCCGTGCATGGTTCACGGACCACAGCCAGAGAATGCTGACCCATGTTCTCTGTTATGGTATCGCAAAGACAATCTGTTCAAGCGCAACTTCAAGTTTGCCAAAGATTCTGCAGTGAAGAACAAGAAGGCATTTGGACTTGACTTCAACCCCGACCCGTCTGCTCCTTGGGATGATGGCACCCGTGAAGCAAATGAAAACAGAATTGGCCCCTTCTACAACCTCGAAGGCCTCATCACTCACATTGCAGTTCAAGGGGCCAATGTGGATCACTCAGCTGATAACGCAGATTCTGATGAAGCGCCAGCTCCTCCTAAGCCGCGGAAGCAGAAGAAAACTAAGGCTTCAAAACCTTCTGCTGCACCAAAAGCTTCACGTGTGAAGCCATTGGCAACTGCTCCTCCTGCACCAAGCATTAATTCTGAAGATCTATCTCGAGTCTTCAAGAAGAAAGAGAAGCCCCCGAAGAAAATTGTCAAGAGTTCTAGTCAAGCACTAACCCTAGTTGTCGTGCTGCGAAACGAGAATGAAGCTATTGATCTATCAACTGATGATGAGTGTGGTGATGATGACCTTGAGCAGCTGATTAAGAACAAGCAAGAGGCAGAGATCTTCAATCATCTGCCCCTTTTCGATGTGAACATTCTGAACAATTTCATTGATGAGTGGTTTAACAACCCAAACCTCAGTTTTGATGATCTTCAGCTCCCAATTGGCATCAGCGTTGCCTTCCAAGGCGCCATTGCTCCTGAGCTGGCTCTGGCTCAGAAAATTGTTGAACTGAAGAACAAAATTGACTATGAGAAAGCCCAGTTCAAGAAGCACATGGCCAAGCTTAGTGTGGCTGATGTTCAAAACTTCAAGCTGATGTTGCATGGCCTCAAGGAGGCATTTCACAAGAAACGTGAAGAAGCCAAAGGTTCACGCGAGCGAATGAAAAACCTCGCTGCCAAATGTGTTCAAGCTTACAATGAAGCTGAGAAGCGCAAGGCACTTGGGCGTCCTGGCATAGACCCCAAGCTGGCTGCCAAGAAGAAGAAGCCTGCTGTGGCACAAGCTGAAGCATCAGGGCGGGAAGCACCTCACATCGTCTTCCCTGCAAGCATGACAGGCTCGAAGCCTAAGGTCCCCACAGCGGCTTCAGAACTGAAGAAAACAAGGGCAGCTGAAGCCGAAGCCAGAAAGCGCAAGTTCAAGAATACCACCGACGATGCTCCACTGACCAAGAAGAGAAAGACAAAGAAGAAAGATCGGGATGCTCCCACAGAGCCCCTTGTTGTCGAGCCCGTCTCTTTTGCTCGTCCTGCATCCGAACACCAAGAGCATCAGTTAATAGTCCACGAGCCTGCTTCCACAGAGGCTCCTAAAGCTGAAGAAGTTCCAGCTGTTGATCCCATCACAGCTGAAGACATTGGTCCCCAAGACAATGTAGATGATGACGAAGTCCTTCCTCAGATCGAGCGCCAAATGGTATCATCGCCTATTCTCACGAATAGCAAACTCATCAGCATTGGTCGTCCTTTGACGCCAATCACTCAGGATGCTTCATGGGTGGATCACCCACAACAAGAAACTCCAAGTCGAAGCTCACCAAGTACTCCCCCACCTCAAGTCACCAATCCGGTACTTGATGATGATGACTATGTGGTCCAGCCAACTCCCTCTCCAAAAGCATCGCCCGCATTTCGTAGGCTTCACAAAGGACCAAGGCCACAAGTTGCTCCATCGAGCATTCCAGAAGGAGAAGTGCAAGACAACTCAGTTGCACAACAAGTGTTTCCTGAAGCCACTCCCACTATGAACGTCTCTGAATCTGAAGCTAAAGTTGCTGAAGATACACCGGCTGCATCAGCCGCAGAACAACAAGAAACCCGTGAAGAAGAAGAAGAACGTGTTGCCACACCCCCTACCAACCAAGAAGATGTTCTCAAGGAGAATGTGTCGAACCCTCCAGCTACTCAAGTGGAGGTTGAAAATACTGAGGAGGCCACCAACAACACTACTGAAGCCAATGATGTCGTCATGGCTGAAGCTAATGTGGTGCCTACAGTGAACGTGGTGTCTGAAGCCAATGATGCACCTCCACCAATGTGCAGCATGAAGCCCTTGTCAATGCCACTACTCTTGTACCACCTCCAAGGCCACACACCATTGAGCAAGCATTTCATCAAGGCGAGCTTGTCACCGTAAGATGGCCTATTGTGGTTCCTCCGCCTGCTCCCGGACCTCAATTTGATTATCATGTGGAGCACATGCCTCAGGTTCAGAAGCCAAAACCGAGTCTGCCAAGGTTTCCAGGTACTGCATCTACGCTAGGATCATTCAATGCTAATGGCTTCATAGCACACAACACCTTCTTTGATAGCGCCAAGAACCAATATTCCAAGCTAAGAATATCATCTGATCGGGTTTGGAGTTATCAGCAGCGCAGTTACTATTCATGCATACTATACAATCAGGGGCGCATCTTTCCCCATATGCGTCTAGACCGCGAAGCCATTGCGGGCTTGCCTTGCTTAGAAGAAGCCCTCGACTGTTTCAGAGATGTAGGTCTTCTCCAGTTTGCGACTAATAAAGAAAATTGGAATGAAGAACTTCTGCTGTAATTCTATGCAACTCTTCACATTCGCGGCTACAACAGGGATCCTAAGACGTGGGTCCTTGAGTGGATGACAGGCAATGTACATCATGAAGCCAAAGCTCTTGACATTATTGAGCTTACTGGCCTGCCCACTCCAGGTGAACTTTACGAGCCTGGTTGTCAGCTTCACCGCAATGCTTTGGAGAGCATCTTTCAGAAGCCTGAGCCTAATATGAGCCAAATGCTGAGCATGATGAAGCCACTGCCACAAGATGTTGAATCTCCAAAGGAATTCTTTATTGAAGACCTAGAATATCTGCCCCGCACAATCTATCATATTATAAGGCAAACTCTATGGCCTGTCAAAGGACATTCTTCTTCAGCAAAGCTTGAAGGCTCAATGAAGACATTGGTCTTCTCTATACTCAATGGCATCAGCTTCAATGCTCAAGACTTCTTCATCAGGCAATTGGCTGCACCTGGCTCTGATTTATTTGGTCTGAAGTTTTATGCTCCATGGGTTATGCACCTCATCAAGCTTCATTCTGCTGTAAACTATCAGCCATCTGCACGCAACCATCTGATATTCTTGCTAGAGGTTGATATGTCTGTCGAAGGCATATACCCCGAGCCTGCCAAAAAACCAATTTCATCTTCACAATGCCAATCACAAAAGCTTCACTCAACCCATTAAAGGAGTTCTTGCTGCAACTCGTGTTTATCCTTTGGCTGGAAATACACATGCACCTCGTCGTGCCCATTCTGAAGCCACTAAAAGCACGATTGCTCCAAGGCCTCGGAAGAGATCTCATGTGCTCAGTGATTGAGAGCTTCTCGTGGCCTTGCACCAGAAACACGATAAGCATCATTATTGGCTAAAGCATCAGATGCAAAGCCTCTTGGTGGATGTTAACCGCATTCGAAATCTTGCCACCAAGAATGCGTTTGTCACTCATGAAACCTGTCGGAGGTCATGGAAGAGTCTGACATTGCTTAGTGCTGAAGCTGATCTTCAAGAAGATGGCTTCAAAGAGAGATTCAAGTTTGATACCACTCCTCCCAGGAATGTTGTCTTGCGTCGGACTCCATCAATCGAAGATTCTGAGTACTCCTCCTCCGCGGCAACTGTTAATGCCAGAGTCATTGATGACGACGATGATGCTACTTCACCACCTCCAACTTCGGCGCGTATCGACACTACACCAAGTTTGTCTGCACCACCAAACCTCAACATCGACCCTGCTACCTCACCTACTCCTCATGGGAACGAGTAGAGGCTCTATGTCTTCAAACCTTTTTGGTCCTTACTGACAAAAGGGGAGAAGCATATGAGTTGATAGTCTTCAAGCGGGTCCATATGGGTGGTTGCTATACTTTTGCCAAGTGCTTACAACTCTCGCTTTTGAAACATTTGGTTCTTTGAGTTGTAACACTTAAACTTGATAGTCGGCTGCTACTTTTTCTGCTATTCTGTGATGCGACAATAAATTCTGCATGTGCGATGATTAATCCCGCATGAAGTCATCTTGCAGGCGTCCATTTTTCATTATGCATGGCATTATCCTAGTTATATCTTTTCATGCATGATATATTGTCTTCATAAGTTGAAGAGGATCTCCACAAGTACAACCTGCCATGTGCATTTGCATTCCAAAGCAAAACATTTATATGCACATCTTCAGGGGGAGCCTTTTGCAACCTATGAAGACAATATCTTAATCCTTTACAATTTCACATACTTTTATCCCTGTTGAAAACTTAAACCAGTTTGTCATCAATCACCAAAAAGGGGGAGATTGTAAGTGCATCTAGTGCCACCCCTAGTTGGTTTTGGAGTATTGACGACAAAGCTGGTTGAAGCACTAATGTGTTTGTGAGAATTGTAGGATAACACAGGTAGTAGTCCCTCATTGATTCGGTTTACCTACCGGAGATGACCCCTAAAAATGTGTGAAGACATTGAAGACAATGGTGGTCTGTGAAGCTATTCACAGTGAAGTCTATGACATGAGAAGACATCGCATGAAGACTATGGAGCGCTAAGACTTAGTTGTTTTGTTGTTTCCTTTTCTTCTTTGCCGAGTCATAGGAACCACCGCACTGTAAGCGGGGTCCAAGTGAACAAAGTCAGAGTGACTAAAGTGATGCTCAACCAAATCATATGTCTTCAAGCGAAGACAATGAGTGCAAATCTTATCCAGAGTCGGATAAGTCAGCTTTACTTGTAGCCCAAGTCAAGCTGCCGCGTGTGTTTGAAATCTGACCATTAGAACACGTGTCAGTTCCTTAGTGACCCAGGGTCATTTCGGACAAATCAGGTCGGGTTTCCTAGTGGCTATAAATAGCCCACCCCCTACACCATAAATTGGTGGTTGCTCAGAGTTAGTGCACGGCTTTTGTCGTTTGAGAGCATTTGAGAGAGAATCCTTGCGAGGACAAAGCCCAAACCATCCAGAGCCCAAAGAGTATTTGGCATCACTGAAGTATTTCTGTCTGCGTGATCTGAACACTTGTTACACTTAAGGACTGTGAATCCTCCATCCGGTTAGGCGTCGCGTTCTGAGCATCCAGGAGTCATTGTGGATTGCCGGTGAATGAAGTCTGTGAAGGTTTGGAAGTCTACCTTGAAGACTTACCAGATTCATTGGGCGAGGACTAAGTGTCCTTAGCTCAAGGGGAATAAGGTGAAGACACGGTCTTTTGAGTTAAATCTCAGCCTCCCTAACCATACATACAGTTGTCACAGCAACTGGAACTGGTCGAACAAAATCGCTGTCCTCTCCAAGCTACTGGTTCTATCTCTTACTTCTCTTTACTTACAGTTTGTCTTCATGAAGTCATTGCCTGCTTGCATTATCTGTTTGACTTCACTGATTGACTACTTGTTCTGATTGGCTTCACACTATCTTCCATCCCGATCCATACTACCTAGCTGCTAATAGTCTTCGTACTTTCACTTCATTGAATACTTGACTATGGCTTGCCTAGTGTAGTCTACCTTCCGCTGCACATAAATAGGGTCATTTCTATTGTTTGTCTTCGAAACTCCCATGTTTTGAAGACTTTCATAAAAATCGCCTATTCACCCCCCCTCTAGTCGATATCCAGCTCTTTCAATTGGTATCAGAGCAAGGTACTCCCTTGTTCTGTGTGATTCAGTTTAACCACCTGGAGTTTTAGCTATGTCGATTGCAGGGATAATCAAAGTCTCCGCTGCGTGCCCATCTTTGATGGCACTGAATACCCCTACTGGAAGAATAAGTGTGCATGCATCTTGAAGCCATTGATGTCGATCTGTGGTATGTCGTCAAGAACGGCGTTCCCAAGACCGGTGAAGGTGTCACCCCTGCTGATGTCAAGAAGTTCATTCAACTGGATTCTACTACCAAGAACATCATCTGTGCTCATCTGACCAAAGGACAGTATGGCCGTATGAGTGCTCTGGAAACATCAAATCTAGTCTGGGACTGGCTCTCCAAGGTCAACGAAGGTGTCTCAACTCAGAGAGATCAAAGGATCAGTGTCCTCCGCAACCTCTTCAACCGCTTCAAGAGACACGACAATGAGAACGTCCAGCTCACATTTGATCGCCTCACTGATATCACAAATGACCTCCAAGCACTCGGCGCCACTGAGATCACGAAGCATGAAATAGTCAAGACACTACTGAGATCACTTGACAGCTCGTTTTACACCCTAGCCTTGATGATTCAAGAACGCCCTGACTTCAAGACTCTCGATCCGTCTGACATACTTGAGAGGCTCAACACACATGAGTTTCAGCTATCTGAGAAACGAGATATATATGGCCCCAACTATGGCCGAACTCACGCTTTGAAGGAAAAGGATGTTTCCTCATCTGAAGAAGAATCTAACTGCAGTACTGGTGATCCTGAAGACATTGGAAAGGAGCTTGCTATGCTTGTGAAGAAGTTCCGGAAATTCACTAAGAAGAAAGGCTTCAGAAAGTCTTCATGATCCAGCTCAAGAAATGATGAAGCTTCCACCCATGACCACAAGAAGAGAACATGCCACAAGTACAAGAAACCTGGTCACTACATCTTTGAGTGTCCACAATGGGACAATGAGAAGAAGAAGAAGAAGAAGAAGAAGAAGAAGAGCAAAGAATATGATTCTGATGACAAGAAGAAGAAGAAATCCTCAAAGTCTTCTTCCAAGTCTTCTTCGAAGTCTTCATCACACAAGAAGAGTTCATCTGGCAAGGCTCGTGCCTTTGTTGGCAAGGAGATGGATTCAGAGGAGGAGTCTACTTCTGAGGAGCCAGAGGTGGAGTCTGAGGAGGAGTCCGACTCTGGCGTTGCAAGGCTGGCTCTAGCTACAGCCTATGTCGCCAAGTCCATCTTCAACATTGAAGACAATGGCTCCGTCACCAACGCTGATGATAATGACAAGGACAACTCTGCTCCCACCTACTGCTTCATGGCATGTGGTGCCAAGGTAAAATCATGCGATACTTACTTTCAAACATCTAGTGAAGATGACTCTGGTTGTGAATCCAAACCTAGCTACAAAACACTTGCTAAAATTGCAACTGAACAACAGAAAGCTATGGAACATATTCAAAAAGTGTTAGAAAAAAGCGATGACCTATTGGACCCAGAAATGACCCGGTCTCAGTCCTTAATTGCAGACATCAAAAAATCTTCATGTTAAGTACGAGGCACTTGAAAGTCATCATGAAACGCTCTCAACAACTCATGAAAAGATTTCCTACGATTATCTTCAAAGGAAGCAAGATCTTGAGAAATTGAGAACGATTCATGAAGATCTTCAAAAGGAGAACGAGTCACTTCACGCTCAACAGATCAGTCCTGCTCAGGAAGGATTTGAACCACGATGTCTAAAATGCATTGAGCGTGATAACGCTACCTCTATTGCTGAATGTTCTACTGCTGCTACTATTGCAATATCTTCAACTGCTGATGTGGTAACTAACCCCTCTGTTGAGGATACCACTACTATTGCTAATGAAAATGCTAGGTTGAAGACACTGCTTGAGACAGGGATGTACAAAAGTCTCAAAGGGCATCAGACATTATGTGATGTCCTCAAAAAGCAGATTCTGAACCGAAACCCTAGGAAAGAGGGTGTTGGGTTCGAGAGGAAAAAGAATGTTGATGGTTCTTACTGGAAGCCTGAGCAGTACCCCAAAACCACATGGGTTGCTGCAAAGGAACCTTTAGTACATCCATCCACCTTATCTGGTTTCACTTGTGCTAACCCTATTATCATTGATAAATCCTTTGATGCAAACTATAAACTGTTTAAGAATCAGAATGGCGAAGTGTTTGCCAGGTATATTGGTACTAACTACAGGAATGGGCCACCTATGAAGAAGATATGGGTACCCAAAAGTTGTCTTGAGAATCTTCCTGTGAATGTCATCATGACACCAACTGGGAAGAAGACAAACCCCAGACCAAGGCTTCATATGGTCCAAAAGCTTCATACAGACCGAGGACTCATCTGAGTCACCCTAACACCAATGTTTTGCAGGGAAATCATACTCAGACCCATGAATATGAGCGTGTTTCCTCAAACCGCTTTGTTCATAGAACAAAGAACTTTTCTGCTTATTCTTATAAGTATCATTCACCTCCTACAAGGCTATTTTCTAGGGCTCCAAAGCCGAAGTTCTCAGATGTTGCACTTAGACTCATTGCTTCTAAGCCACCCGTGAAAATGTGGGTGGTTAAGAAAACTTAACTCTCTTTTGCAGGGAAAGGTCTCCAGCCGGAATTCAAAGGCGTCCGATGCTAATGCTGGGGATCTTAAACATCTTGTGGGGTGCAAGATAAAACGCCCAAATGGTCTTACTATGTATTTCGTCCCGGGATTCCTTGACACTCATCCTATCTATCCTAACCAAGATCTGAACTTCTATGTTCCACTTGTTCGTCAAATGTTTATGCTTCACAACTCGCTTGGTGAAGCCTATCCCCCAAACTGTACTGTAGGCTATGACACCTCATACTTCAGAATGGATTATGGACAGTGGTTGCACTAACCACATGACTGACGATCGAAGTCTACTAATGGATTCAACGCTACGTCCATCAGACAAGAGTCATATCACATTTGCTGAAACTGGTAAAAGCAAGGTATTGGGTCTCGGTAGAGTTGCAATATTTGAATGATTTGACACTGGTAAAAGCAACGCTATCACTTTTCCTAACGCTTTTCCTCTTGGTTTGGACTCTAATTTGCATGATTTGAATGAAACTAACCCCGGACTGACGCTGTTTTCAGCAGAACTACCATGGTGTTATTTTTGGGCGGAAATAAAGTTCTCGGAATGGAACAAAACTTTGCAAGCATTTTTTATATCAAATAAGAGAATTTCTGAAACCAAGAAGGACTGATACATCCATTTTGCATCATGCTTTTATATGAATATTTATTGCATTATGGGCTGTTATTACACATTATATCTCAATACTTATGGCTATTCTCTCTTATTTTACAAGGTTTACCACGAAGAGGGGGAATGCCGTGTCACACCCTAGCTAGTCATGCATTAGAGTGTTGCATCATGTTTACTCTTTCATCAGAAACTTGAAATGGGGATCTGTGAAACCCTCAGAATCATTTTGAAAAATGACCCAAATAAAAATTTCTCCAAAAGGGTCCAAGAAAATGCTCATGATGCCCTCTGAAAATATTGGACAGAGATAAAAATCAAACCAATATTTTTAGTGGCTCATGGACATTTATTTTGGGCATTTGGAATTAATGCATAAATATTTGCATTGGAAATATATTAATTATATATATTAATATATGTCCAAATATTATGCCATTTATAAAAGAGCTCTGGAATAATATATATAGCTCCTGCAAATATTGGCATAAGTTAAATAAATGATTTAATATATTATTTAAATCAAAACAAATGTCAGAAATTAGAAAACAGAAAAATAAATATCAGGAGGAGCTTACCTGGGCTCCTCCACTGTGCGGCCCAGCCAGCTAGCTGGCCCAGCCAGCAGCCGGCCCAGCCCACCTCCCTCCTCTGTCGTCTTCGTCCCGACAGAGGGAGGGGAGTGTGGCCGGCGCGCGCGCGCCACCGCGCCACGCCACCTCTCTCCCTGCCTGCCTGCCTCCCTCTCCTCGCCTCGATGCCCTGGACGACGCCACGCCTCCCCCCCTGCTCTCTCTCACTCTCCCCCGGCTCTCCCCTCCTCTCCCTCGCTCTCTCTCTCACACGGCCGAACACCACCGTCGCCGCCGTTCGCCACAGCAGCCGTCTCCGGCCACCCCTCGCTCCCCCGACTAGCTCAGAAGCTCCGCCACGACCCCCTCTTCCTCCCCACCGCTCCACGGTCCTCCGGAAGCCCTGCATCGCCGCCACGTCGCCGTTCCCCTCTTCGGGCTCCGACCATCGTCGCCGTCGAATTCGTCGTCTCCAGCGCGTCCCCGAGCCCGCTAACCATCCCTGCAGCTCCGCGGTGAGCCCCCGGATCGTTTCCCCCTTCTTCCCTGGTCTCTCCCGACCTCTAGGCCCTAGCCCCACCTTGGCCGAGAGCTCCACGCCGCCGGCGATGTCGCCGTCGTGGCCACGGTCACCGTAGCACCCAAACGAGCACACTATCGTGCTCCACACCTCACCAGGAGCACGTAGCACGCACCAACACCTCCCCTAACCCCCTGCAACATCAATCCCGACCGCACCCAAACTCCGGCGGCCGCAGCCGAGCTCGCCGCCGTCGACTCCGGCCACCCCAGGCCCAGCCACGGCCACCGTTCGACGCGCGGGAGCAAGAGCTCTCCAACGAGCCCAAGCACGGCCTCGCCCGTGCCCTGTAGCGCGATTCCGCGTCGCGCCGCCGTCTCGGGCCTCGCCGGCGTCACGTCGCCGGTGGGTTTGACCCACTTTGACCACGGCGGGACACCCCCTGAGTCCCTGACAGGTGGGCCCAGCCCTGTAGCTAATTAGGATTAGTGCTAACCACTGTTAGTTAACCCCCTGACACTGACCAGTGGGCCCCAGCGCCACTAATCCCTAATTAGGAATAAATTAAACCTGTTAAACCCCCCTGTCACTGACGTGTGGCCCCCACACGTCAGGTTTGACCCCAGACAGCCGCAGTTGACCACTGACGTCATGCTGACGTCATGCTGGCGCAATAATTATAATTTCTGTATTTAAATTTAATCAGGAAATTCCAGAATATTATTTAAACTTCAAAAATTCATAACTTTTATTCTGTAACTCCAAATTGGACAAATTATATATGAAAAATGATCAGAAAAATCCAATCTATCCATCTGTACTATTTTCATGCATGATCAAACAAGTTAAATTGATGTTTTAAGCAGAACAAGGAAAAGCACTTTAAAAGGCCATGTTTGAGTTTGAAATTTGAATCTTTGATTCAAATTTGTTCAAACCCTTCTGGTTTTAGTTGCATTAGCCCAACACACTCATATTGCCATGTTTCATGCATGCATCATATTGTTGCACATTGTTTGGTGATGCTTGTGTATCGATGTCCTTTGCGACAGGTTCTGCCCCCGAGGAGTACCGTGATTACCCTAACGAAGAACCGTATCAGTGCATCGAACCATCAGGCAAGCAACCAACCATTTGATCATATCGATACAATCCCATGTTCTCGCACCTGCTCTCTTTTACTGCATTAAGACAACGCGTTTCAAACTGCTGTGTGCTACGGTAGTTGAACCCATTTCCTCTGCATGACCTGTCATTGCCACAGTAACTAGATGAACCCACTAGCATGTGTAGGAGTTGATTGAGCCATATGTATGTGTTGTTCCTACCTTGCTATGCCTGCTATGCTTAGAGTCGTGTCAGGTCTGGTTCATCTGGGTGATGGGCTAGAGTGAAATGATTATGCCGGTAATGAGAGTGGTGTGATGAACACGTTTTGGTAAAGGTATCGATGAGAGGCCATGTAGGAGTACATGGTGGGTTGTTTCATTGAAGCCGACCTTAAGCACTGAGATCTGTATGTGTGATTTAAGAATCAGCTACTACCATGCATTGGGCCCGAAACCAATGGACCCTCTCGGCTTCTTATTCACCCTAGTTCTCCGTCCAGGAGTTGCAAGTAGTTTCTGGTGTTTGTAGCCTACTGGAGGCCGTGGACAGCGCTGACCGTAGGGGTGGGCTGTGATGCGGTAGGTACGTGGCCGGGTGTACCGAATACCCGTTAGGTATCTCGGGAACCCTGTTCACATCGTTCGGGGCCGTATGGGAAACCTCGGCCG
Organism: Triticum aestivum; assembly: GCF_018294505.1. Taxonomy (NCBI): domain Eukaryota; kingdom Viridiplantae; phylum Streptophyta; class Magnoliopsida; order Poales; family Poaceae; genus Triticum; species Triticum aestivum. The sequence continues at coordinate 362,768,384 of NC_057807.1, forward strand.
GACTCCCTGCGGATGGAACCTGAATAGGCGATAAACCTGGACTGGAGGCTTAGGTGATTAGGTAGGTCGTGGCCGACACCCACGTTGGGCTTCCGCTTGAAGGTTGCCGAGTACATGTCGTGTAAACGACGGTAAGTGGTGAGAGCGTGTATGAAGAAGTACACCCCTGCAGGGTTAACATGATCTATTCGAATAGCCGCGTCCGCGGTAAAGGACTACTTGGTTGCCTATACAGTTCATAGACAAGTAAATGGAAACTACTAAAAGCCTCAAGATAAGTGTGAGTGCCGAGGATGGCTCTTCCGTAGGAAGACGGAGGTGGATCCTCGGTAGTGTATTGAAGTGGTGAGTAGTGGACTCGTGTGCGCAAAACCATTTCAAGTTGGAGTATCGTAGGATAGTCTAGCCAAGAGTCAAAGCTGGCTTGCTGCAATAACTCCACCAACCCTTCTTGATAATATGCATGTATGTAGGATCTGATGTAAGTCTTGCTGAGTACCTTTGTACTCATGTTGCTATAATCTACATTTTTACAGAAGACGCTGCAACCCCTTCTGATGGGTTCTATGTAGACGTTGACATCAACGAGTAGGCTAAAGACCCAGGTGGTGACCCTGAGCTTGTGATGGACCACGTAGTATAGCTAGGCTTTCCAAGCCTCTTTTATTTTACTAGTTGTCTGTACTCAGACATGTACTTCCGCTGCTGGTTTGTATGACTGTATGACTTGTATGTTGGGTCGTGAGACCCGTACCTTTGTGTATGTTATGTATGGCTCCCTGAGCCTTAAATAAAGTACTTGTGTCGTAGAGTCATGTTGTGATGCTTCGTTGTATTTGCACATATCGAGCATATTGTGTGTATGATTGAAATGCTTGGTATGTGTGGGATCTGACTATCTAGTTGTTTATCTTTAGTAGCCTCTCTTACCGGGAAATGTCTCCTAGTGTTACCGCTGAGCCATGGTAGCTTGCTACTGCTCTGGAACACTTAGGCTGGCCGGCATGTGTCCTTCTTCGTTCCTGTGTCTGTCCCTTCGGGGAAATGTCACGCTTTGAGTACCGGAGTCCTGTTAGCCCGCTACAGCCCGGTTTACCGGAGTCCTGCTAGCCCAGTGCTACAGCCCGGACCCACTTGCTGATGACCGACACGTTCGGAGCTGGGTCATGGATGCCTGTCCCTGTAAGTCTGTGCCACTTTGGGTTTACGACTAGTCATGTCAGCCCGGGCTCTTATCATATGGATGCTAGCGACACTATCATATACGTGAGCCAAAAGGCGCAAACGGTCCCGGGCAAAGGTAAGGCGACACCCGTGGGGATACCGTGCGTGAGGCCGCAAAGTGATATGAGGTGTTACCGGCTAGATCGATGTGACATCGAGTCGGGGTCCTGACAGCGTTGGCATCAGAGCCGGACTGCCTGTAGGTTCTCCAAGCCAAACTGGTCGATGTTGAGTCTAGAAATTCTTTAGTTATATGTAGGGGAATTGTTTGTGGGTTGGAACGTAAGGCTCTTTTTACTCCTTTATCTTATGACTTTCTGATCTGAGTCAGTCCATTCTTCCACCGGGGGTTAAGGAATTAGGATCTATTCTCTCTATCAGGATCACGTGTTACTAATCAGTAGTACCTTATAAGTTTGATGGATACAAGCCTAGTTCAGTTCTACTACCACATTATGTTGTTAGAATGGTTTCAGAACTTTGATATGATGATGTTGAGTGTGTACGAAATCCTTTGTCAAATGTCTCAAATCCTTCTTGAGCATTTACAGCTGTTATGCTGCCGAAATTTTGCTAGAAGTTCTAATGCCTTTGCATTATGATTGTGCTTTCAGATGGCCACTCGCGACCTCAATCAAGTGGTTCGCCTGACTCGATGCCTAGATGTACCCGGCCATACTGCTAAGTTGGTCAGGGTAATGACTGAGGCTGGATACCGCTGGTATCCTGAGTACACGGTCGAAGAGCAATTTCGGGACTTCAATCAAAGCCAGTATCTCTGCACTGTCAGGATATTTCCATCTTATCCTGGATCCACCGAGCCTCTTCACTGCTCCTATGGACTCGGGGTTACTATTGAGATGGCTGTGCAGGACGCCGCCTACTCTATGATGACCATTATGCGAGTCAGATCTGGTCTGTTTCGGGACTCTGATTTCCGGTATATGCCAGGATCACTTCCGGGAGCACAAGGGTATCTCCAGGCTATTTATGCTGACCCCACTCAGGAGGATTCACGGACTCGCACCACTGCTGAGATGCTCGAGGATAAGGACCGTGAAAATCGGGCCTTAAGGTTAGAGCTCTTCAATACCCGTGCTGACCACTGGGCTACTTTGACTCGGTTCGCACCGGCGGTGCAAGCTGGATATTCAGATATGCGCGATCTCTATCCTGTGAGATCTGCTCTGCCAGACGTGATGGGTTTGGCGTGATGTAGGAGGCATCACCCCACCTCGCGGTCCCCGCAGGCCACCGTCTGTTGGTCCAAGGCCTCATCCTAGCCCCTATGGTCCACAAGCTCCGCGAGATCGTCTGTTTCCGGATGATCATGTTGAGCTTCCAGGCTATGGAGGTGACTTCTACGAGGACTACTACGGATCGGTCTGAGTTAGTGGTAGTATCACTAGTTCGCACTAGCTGTGTCATCTATCGTCCCGCGTGACTCGTGGGATATGACCTAGTTTGTACTCTTTCCGGAGGTGTAGAAAAATAATGTATAGGAGCTTGGAATGCCTCCGATGAGATGTAATCCTCTTTTCACCGTAATAGTACTTTGTTTGGTCTTGTACTAAACCCTGTATGGTGTGTATGACGATGGAATAAAGAAGCAGTTTCTGTATTTACCATGTCATACGGATGATCATCTTGCATTCCGAGTTATTCCTTACATTTGTATCCTATGTCGGAATTTTATCATCCTGACTAAATCATTGTCTTGTTTACCTAGGATGGTCAACACGCGCACTAACCCTGCTCCTCAAGAGCAGGCCGAAGGCAGTGAAGTCAGGGATGCAAATCTGCCTCATCCTCCTTCCCTAGCCGAGGTTATGATGGAAGCTGAGAGAAACAAGCGGGAGACCAACCGTTTGTTGGAGCATATTGAACATAACACAGCACACCATCAGAGGGCTAACGTGGTGTCACTCAGTGATTTTATCAAATTACATCCACCCACGTTCCACCACTCCGTCGAGCCTCTCGACGCTGATGACTGGCTTCGCAGTATCGCTCACAAACTGCGTTCCGCGCTGGTAGCGGAGGCTGACAAGGTCACCTTTGCTGCATATCATCTTGAAGGCCCCGCCAGTCTATGGTGGGAGAATTATGGAGCTATGCGCCCAGCGGGCCATGTCACTACTTGGGCTGAATTCAGCGAGGCTTTCCGTGAACATCACATTCCGGAGGGTCTCATGGACCGTAAACGTGAGGAATTCTGCAATTTCACCCAAGGCCGACTTTCTGTGGATGTTTATAGCAGGGAGTTTGGTAATCTCGCACGATATGCAACCGAGGAAGTTTCTACTGATGCCAAGAAGCAAGCAAGGTTCCGTAAGGGACTTAGTCCTGAGCTTCGCCACGACCTCCGTCTGCATGAGTGCACATCTTTTCAGAAACTTGTCAACAAAGCCATCAGTGCTGAAACTGGTCAGACTGACTATGACGCAACACGCAAGCATGGCCATGACATGGGTTCCTCATCCGGTGCTAGTCCTCAGAAGCGCCGCGTGTGGGTACCCAACACCGCCCTGCCACCCAGGTTCACACCGAGGCCATCTTTCCAGGCGCCTCGCCCTGTTCAACAGTCTGCACCGACCAAGCCCTATGGGGGTCCATCTAACAATGCTCCTCCACGTACCAGTTCCGTGACTTGTTTCAAGTGTGGGGAATCTGGTCACTATATGCGTGAGTGTCCCCAGACCAACCCCAATCAATCTGCTAAAGCTGTTGGCCGTGGCAAGCCGACAGGGAAAATATTCCACGCCAAACCGGTCACCGCTTCACGTGGCCATGTCAACTGTATCTCTGCCGAAGAAGCTCAAGAGGATCCCAACGTCGTTCTCGGTACGCTTCTTGTTAATTGCCACCCGGCATCTGTTCTTTTCGATACAGGAGCCTCTCATTCTTTTATATCTGAAAATTATGCTCGTTTGCATAACGTTGCATTCTGTGACATGCCATCCACTATGGAAATTTCTACCCCTGGTTCTAGATGGCAGACCTCTAGGGTAAGTTATGGAAATGAAATCCAAGTCGACAGACTTGTTTTCCTCGCGTCTTTGATAGCCCTTAAATCTTCAGATATTAATATCATTCTGGGTATGGACTGGATGTCAGCTCATCATGCCCAAATTGATTGCTTCTCTAGGACTGTTCAACTCACCCATCCTTCGGGGAAGATAGTCAATGTCTTGACCCGAATAGCCAAGCGACAATTATATTCTCTTAACGCCAGCCCTTTGCCAGACCTTGAGGACATTCCGGTAGTCCGTGACTTCCCGGATGTCTTTCCAGAGGAATTGCCAGGTGTTCCACCTGACAGGGATGTTGAGTTCGTAATCGACCTCATCCCCGGAACCGTTCCGATTGCTAGAAGACCTTATAAGATGGCACCACTAGAACTAGCCGAGCTTAAGAAACAACTCGATGAATCCTTGAAAAAGGGTTTCATCCGCCCTAGTTCATCTCCGTGGGCTTGCCCCGTCCTATTCGTCAAGAAGAAGGATGGTACGGACCGGATGGTTGTAGATTACCGACCTGTCAATTTGGTCACAATCAAGAACAAATATCCACTTCCCAGGATCAACGACCTGTATGATCAGCTCGCTGGATCCTCAGTCTTCTCCAAGATGGATTTGAGGTTGGGCTACCATCAAATCAAAATCAGAAACGGGGACATTCCTAAAACGGCCTTTGTTACTCGTTATGGCCAATACGAGTACACCGTCATGTCCTTCGGTTTAACCAACGCTCCAGCCACCTTTTCTCGGTTAATGAACTCAATCTTCATGGAGTATTTGGATAAATTCGTCGTGGTTTACCTCGATGATATACTCATCTACTCCAAGAACGAGGAAGAACATGCCGAACATTTAAGGCTAGTGTTGAAGAAACTTCGAGAGCATCGCCTTTATGCCAAATTTTCTAAATGTGAATTCTGGTTGTCAGAAGTGACCTATCTGGGTCATGTAATATCTGGTAAAGGTATTGCTGTTAACCCTGAGCGAGTTCAAGCCGTCCTTAATTGGACTCCACCTGAATCGGTCAAGCAAGTTCGGAGTTTTCTAGGCTTAGCGAGCTATTGTCGTCGCTTTGTCGAGAACTTCTCCAAAGTTGCTAAACCTCTAACCGAACTCCTCAAGAAAGATAAGAAGTTCGAATGGACTCCACAATGTGAGCACAGCTTTCAGGAACTGAAAAGACGCCTGACCTCTGCTCCCGTACTGGTACCGCCAGACTTCTCCAAGGACTTTGTTATCTACTGCGACGCCTCGCGACAAGGACTAGGTTGCATTCTCATGCAAGATCGACACGTAATTGCTTACGCTTCACGGCAATTGCACCCACATGAGGAGAATTATCCTACTCATGATCTAGAGCTTGCAGCCGTAGTCTATGCACTTAAGACCTGGCGACATTACCTCCTCGGTAATCGTTGCGAAATATTCACTGATCACCAAAGTCTGAAGTACATTTTCACCCAACCGGATCTGAATCTCAGGCAAAGACGTTGGGTTGAATTGATCACAGACTTCGACTTAGGAATAACCTACACCCCAGGGAAAGCCAACGTCATGGCTGATGCGCTAAGTCGTAAATCTTATTGTAACAACCTGATGTTACAACAAAGTCAACCGCTTCTCCATGAGGAATTTCGGAAGCTTAACCTTCACATTGTACCTCAAGGTTTTCTTTCCACCTTGGTGGCAAAACCTACCCTTACGGATCAAATTATCAAAGCACAGAAGGTAGATCCGGGAATCTCCCGCATCAAGAGAAACATTCAGAAAGGAATTGCGAATTGTTTCTCCATTAATGATCAAGGAGTCGTATACTTCGGGAATCGACTAGTGGTTCCCAAAGTGCGCAACCTAAGGCGATTAATCCTTAAGGAAGCTCATGAATCTCCTCTCACCATTCATCCCGGTAGTACTAAGATGTATCAGGACCTACGCCAGAGGTTCTGGTGGACTAGGATGAAGAGAGAAATTGCTCAGTTTATTGCAAATTGCGACGTCTGTCGTCGTGTAAAAGCAGAGCACCAACGGCCTGCTGGCACCCTTCAACCCTTAGCTATTCCTGAATGGAAATGGGATAAAATTGGTATGGATTTCATTACCGGTTTTCCCAGGACCAAGAGAGGGAATAATGCTATTTTCGTCGTGGTCGATCGTCTTTCCAAAGTAGCCCATTTCTTACCTGTTCGTGAGAGTATAACCGCTAGTCAGCTGGCAGACTTATACATCTCCCGAATAGTGTCCCTCCATGGTGTTCCTTTGGAAATTAACTCGGATCGAGGAAGTCTTTTCACCTCTCGATTTTGGGAAAGTTTCCAAAATGCTATGGGGACTCGTCTCTCCTTTAGCACCGCCTTCCACCCTCAGTCGAGTGGTCAAGTGGAACGCGTCAACCAAATTCTAGAAGACATGCTTCGAGCCTCTGTTATCTCATTCGGAATGGACTGGGAGAAGTGCCTTCCATTTGCCGAATTCGCTTACAACAACAGCTATCAATCTAGCTTGGGTAAAGCCCCTTTTGAAGTTCTCTATGGACGACGGTGTCGAACACCCCTTAACTGGTCAGAGACCGGGGAAAGACAATTCTTTGGCCCGGACATGATTCAGGAAGCAGAAGAACAAGTTCGCATCGTTCGTGAAAAGTTGAAAACAGCCCAATCTCGTCAAAAGAGTCAATATGACCGAAAACATAAGGCTATGACTTTCGAGGTTGACGAGAAGGCTTATCTTCGGGTCACCCCTCTGAAGGGAACCCATCGTTTCGGTATCAAAGGCAAATTGGCTCCTCGTTACATTGGACCTTTTCGCATTCTCGCCAAACGAGGAGAAGTTGCCTACCAGTTGGAACTACCTCCGCACCTCTCCAGAGTCCACGATGTCTTCCACGTTTCTCAACTCAGGCGTTGCTTCTCGGATCCTATCCGTGAAGTGGACCACGAAACGCTTGATCTCCAAGATAATCTTACATATCGAGAGTACCCCATTCGTATCCTCGATCAAGCCGAACGTACCACCCGACGTCATAATATCAAGTTTCTCAAAGTTCAATGGTCGCACCATTCTGAGGATGAAGCAACTTGGGAAAGGGAGGATCGTCTTCGACTCGAGTATCCCGCCTTCTTCCCGGAGGAACCCAAATCTCGGGACGAGATTCTTTTGAGTGGGGGTGAGTTGTCACATCCTAGTTAGCCATGCATTAGAGTGTTGCATCATGTTTACTCTTTCATCAGAAACTTGAAATGGGGATCTGTGAAACCCTCAGAATCATTTTGAAAATGACCCAAATAAAAATTTCTCCAAAAGGGTCCAAGAAAATGCTCATGTTGCTCTCTGAAAATATTGGACAGAGATAAAAATCAAACCAATATTTTTAAGAGCTCATAGGTATTTATTTTGGGCATTTGGAATTAATGCATAAATATTTGCATTGGAAATATATTAATTATATATATTAATATATGTCCAAATATTATGCCATTTATAAAGGAGCTCTGGAATAATATATATAGCTCCTGCAAAAATTGGCATAAGTTAAATAAATGATTTAATATATTATTTAAATCAAAACAAATGTCAGAAATTAGAAAACAGAAAAATAAATAACAGGAGGAGCTTACCTGGGCTCCTCCACTGTGCGGCCCAGCCAGCTGGCTGGCCCAGCCAGCAGCCGGCCCAGCCCACCTCCCTCCTCTGTCGTCTTCGTCCCGACAGAGGGAGGGGAGTGTGGCCGGCGCGCGCGCGCGCCACCGCGCCACGCCACCTCTCTCCCTGCCTGCCTGCCCTCCCCTCCTCGCCTCGATGCCCTGGACGACGCCACGCCTCCCCCCTGCTCTCTCTCACTCTCCCCCGGCTCTTCCCTCCTCTCCCTCGCTCTCTCTCTCACACGGCCGAACACCACCGTCGCCGCCGTTCGCCACAGCAGCCGTCTCCGGCCACCCCTCGCTCCCCCGACTAGCTCAGAAGCTCCGCCACGACCCCCTCTTCCTCCCCACCGCTCCACGGCTCCCCGGAAGCCCTGCATCGCCGCCACGTCGCCGTTCCCCTCTTCGGGCTCCGACCATCGTCGCCGTCGAATTCGTCGTCTCCAGCGCGTCCCCGAGCCCGCTAACCATCCCTGCAGCTCCGCGGTGAGCCCCCGGATCGTTTCCCCCTTCTTCCCTGGTCTCTCCCGACCTCTAGGCCCTAGCCCCACCTTGGCCGAGAGCTCCACGCCGCCGGCGATGTCGCCGTCGTGGCCACGGTCACCGTAGCACCCAACGAGCACACTATCGTGCTCCACACCTCACCAGGAGCACGTAGCACGCACCAACACCTCCCCTAACCCCCTGCAACATCGATCCCGACCGCACCCGAACTCCGGCGGCCGCAGCCGAGCTCGCCGCCGTCGACTCCGGCCACCCCAGGCCCAGCCACGGCCACCGTTCGACGCGCGGGAGCAAGAGCTCTCCAACGAGCCCAAGCACGGCCTCGCCCGTGCCCTGTAGCGCGATTCCGCGTCGCGCCGCCGTCTCGGGCCTCGCCGGCGTCACGTCGCCGGTGGGTTTGACCCACTTTGACCACGGCAGGACACCCCCTGAGTCCCTGACAGGTGGGCCCAGCCCTGTAGCTAATTAGGATTAGTGCTAACCACTGTTAGTTAACCCCCTGACACTGACCAGTGGGCCCCAGCGCCACTAATCCCTAATTAGGAATAAATTAAACCTGTTAAACCCCCCTGTCACTGACGTGTGGCCCCCACACGTCAGGTTTGACCCCAGACAGCCGCAGTTGACCACTGACGTCATGCTGACGTCATGCTGGCGCAATAATTATAATTTCTGGATTTAAATTTAATCAGGAAATTCCAGAATATTATTTAAACTTCAAAAATTCATAACTTTTATTCTGTAACTCCAAATTGGACAAATTATATATGAAAAATGATCAGAAAAATCCAATCTATCCATCTGTACTATTTTCATGCATGATCAAACAAGTTAAATTGATGTTTTAAGCAGAACAAGGAAAAGCACTTTAAAAGGCCATGTTTGAGTTTGAAATTTGAATCTTTGATTCAAATTTGTTCAAACCCTTCTGGTTTTAGTTGCATTAGCCCAACACACTCATATTGCCATGTTTCATGCATGCATCATATTGTTGCACATTGTTTGGTGATGCTTGTGTATCGATGTCCTTTGCGACAGGTTCTGCCCCCGAGGAGTACCGTGATTACCCTAACGAAGAACCGTATCAGTGCATCGAACCATCAGGCAAGCAACCAACCATTTGATCATATCGATACAATCCCATGTTCTCGCTCCTGCTCTCTTTTACTGCATTAAGACAACGCGTTTCAAACTGCTGTGTGCTACGGTAGTTGAACCCATTTCCTCTGCATGACCTGTCATTGCCACAGTAACTAGATGAAACCCACTAGCATGTGTAGGAGTTGATTGAGCCATATGTATGTGTTGTTCCTACCTTGCTATGCCTGCTATGCTTAGAGTCGTGTCAGGTCTGGTTCATCTGGGTGATGGGCTAGAGTGAAATGATTATGTCGGTAATGAGAGTGGTGTGGTGAACACGATTTGGTAAAGGTATCGATGAGAGGCCATGTAGGAGTACATGGTGGGTTGTTTCATTGAAGCCGACCTTAAGCACTGAGATCTGTATGTGTGATTTAAGAATCAGCTACTACCATGCATTGGGCCCGAAACCAATGGACCCTCTCGGCTTCTTATTCACCCTAGTTCTCCGTCCAGGAGTTGCAAGTAGTTTCTGGTGTTTGTAGCCTACTGGAGGCCGTGGACAGCGCTGACCGTAGGGGTGGGCTGTGATGCGGTAGGTACGTGGCCGGGTGTACCGAATACCCGTTAGGTATCTCGGGAACCCTGTTCACATCGTTCGGGGCCGTATGGGAAACCTCGGCCGGACTCCCTGCGGATGGAACCTGAATAGGCGATAAACCTGGACTGGAGGCTTAGGTGATTAGGTAGGTCGTGGCCGACACCCACGTTGGGCTTCCGCTTGAAGGTTGCCGAGTACATGTCGTGTAAACGACGGTAAGTGGTGAGAGCGTGTATGAAGAAGTACACCCCTGCAGGGTTAACATGATCTATTCGAATAGCCGCGTCCGCGGTAAAGGACTACTTGGTTGCCTATACAGTTCATAGACAAGTAAATGGAAACTACTAAAAGCCTCAAGATAAGTGTGAGTGCCGAGGATGGCTCTTCCGTAGGAAGACGGAGGTGGATCCTCGGTAGTGTATTGAAGTGGTGAGTAGTGGACTCGTGTGCGCAAAACCATTTCAAGTTGGAGTATCGTAGGATAGTCTAGCCAAGAGTCAAAGCTGGCTTGCTGCAATAACTCCACCAACCCTTCTTGAAATATGCATGTATGTAGGATCTGATGTAAGTCTTGCTGAGTACCTTTGTACTCATGTTGCTATAATCTACATTTTTACAGAAGACGCTGCAACCCCTTCTGATGGGTTCTATGTAGACGTTGACATCAACGAGTAGGCTAAAGACCCAGGTGGTGACCCTGAGCTTGTGATGGACCACGTAGTATAGCTAGGCTTTCCAAGCCTCTTTTATTTTACTAGTTGTCTGTACTCAGACAATGTACTTCCGCTGCTGGTTTGTATGACTGTATGACTTGTATGTTGGGTCGTGAGACCCGTACCTTTGTGTATGTTATGTATGGCTCCCTGAGCCTTAAATAAAGTACTTGTGTCGTAGAGTCATGTTGTGATGCTTCGTTGTATTTGCACATATCGAGCATATTGTGTGTATGATTGAAATGCTTGGTATGTGTGGGATCTGACTATCTAGTTGTTTATCTTTAGTAGCCTCTCTTACCGGGAAATGTCTCCTAGTGTTACCGCTGAGCCATGGTAGCTTGCTACTGCTCTGGAACACTTAGGCTGGCCGGCATGTGTCCTTCTTCGTTCCTGTGTCTGTCCCTTCGGGGAAATGTCACGCTTTGAGTACCGGAGTCCTGTTAGCCCGCTACAGCCCGGTTTACCGGAGTCCTGCTAGCCCAGTGCTACAGCCCGGACCCACTTGCTGATGACCGACACGTTCGAAGCTGGGTCATGGATGCCTGTCCCTGTAAGTCTGTGCCACTTTGGGTTTACGACTAGTCATGTCAGCCCGGGCTCTTATCATATGGATGCTAGCGACACTATCATATACGTGAGCCAAAAGGCGCAAACGGTCCCGGGCAAAGGTAAGGCGACACCCGTGGGGATACCGTGCGTGAGGCCGCAAAGTGATATGAGGTGTTACTGGCTAGATCGATGTGACATCGAGTCGGGGTCCTGACATGCCGGCAGCTGGAATTCTGGCTGGAAAAGGAGCAAACGTTGGAAACCTATTCTGCACAACTCCAAAAGTCCTGAAACTCCACGAAACAACTTTTTGGATTTAATAACAATTTATGAGCGAAAGAAATAGGCCAGGGGGCCCACACCGTGTCCAGGAGATAGGCGGGCGCGCCCCTCCCTTTAGGGCGCGGCCCCTATCTCCTGGGCCCCCCGGTGGGCCTCTGGTGTCCATCTTCTTCTAGATCATCACTTTTACCCTGGAAAAAATCGTTGGCAAGCTTACGGGACGAAACTCCGCTGCCACGAGGCGGAACCTTGGCGGAATCGATCTAGGGCTCTGGCGTAGCTGTTCTGTCAGGGATACTTCCCTCCAGGAGGGGGAAATCATCACCAACGTCATCACCAACGACACTCTCATCGGGAGGGGGTCAATCTCCATCAACACCTTCACCAGCACCATCTCCTCTCAAAACCCTAGTTCATCTCTTGTATCCAATCTTGTATCAAAACCACAAATTGGTACCCATGGGTTGCTAGTAGTGTTGATTACTCGTAGTTGATACTAATTGGTTTACTTGGTGGAAGATCACATGTTCAGATCCTTTATGCATATTTTTACTCCTCTGATTATGAACATGAATATGCTTTGTGAGTAGTTATGTCCGTTCTTGAGGACATGTGTGAAGTCTTGCTATTAGTAGTCATGTGAATTTGGTATTTGTTTGATATTTTGATGAGATGTATGTTGTCTTTCCTCTAGTGGTGTTATGTGAACGTCGACTACATGACACTTCACCATTATTTGGGCCTAGAGGAAGGCATAGGGAAGTAATAAGTAGATGATGGGTTGCTAGAGTGACAGAAGCTTAAACCCTAGTTTATGCGTTGCTTCGTTAGGGGTTGATATGGACCCATATGTTTAATGTTGTGGTTAGGTTTACCTTAATACACCTTTTTGTAGTTGCGGATGCTTGCAATATGTGTTAATCATAAGTGGGATGCTTGTCCAAGTTAGGGAAGTACCCAAGTACCGGTCCACCCACATATCAAACTATCAAAGTACCGAACGCGAATCTTACGAACGTGATGAAAACTAGCTTGACGATAATTCCCAATGTGTCCTCGGGAGCTCCTTCTTCATTATTAGAATTTTTCCAGGCTTATCCTTTTCTACATAAAGTATTGGGCCACCTTGCTGCACTTTATTTACTTTATTTACTTTTTGCTCGTTACTATTTATCTTATCACAAAACTATCTATCACCTACTATTTCAGTGCTTACAGAGAAAACCTTACTGAAAACCGCTTATCATTTCCTTCTGCTCCTCATTGGGTTCGACACTCTTACTTATCGAAAGGACTACGATAGATCCCCTATACTTGTGGGTCATCAAGATTCTTTTCTGGCGCCGTTGCCGGGGAGTGTAGCACTTTTGGTGAGTGGAACTTGGTAAGGAAACATTTATATAGTGTGCTGAAATTTTCTGTTACTTGTCACTATGGAAACTAATCCTTTGAGGGGCTTGTTTGGGGTATCTTCACCCCAACCAGAAGAGCAAAGAGATGCTCCTCAACCTACTGAACCTTATGAAAATATTCACTTTGAGATTCCTTCGGGTATGATAGAAAAACTGCTAGCTAATCCTTTTGCAGGAGACGGAACATTGCATCCCGACTTACACCTTATCTTTGTGGATGAAGTTTGTGGATTATTTAAGCTTGTAGGTATCCCCGATGATGTTGTCAAAAGGAAGGTCTTCCCTTTATCTTTGAAGGGAGATGCAATGACATGGTATAGGCTATGTGATGATACAATATTTTGGAATTATAAGCGACTGAAGTTGGAATTTCACCAGAAGTTCTATCCTATGCATCTTGTTCATCATGATCATAATTACATATATAATTTCTGGCCTCGCGAAGGAGAAAGCATCTCTCAAGCTTGGGGGAGGCTCAAGTCAATGTTATATTCATGCCCCAATCATGAGCTCTCTCGGGAAATGATTATTCAGAATTTTTATGCTCGGCTTTCTCTTGATAATCGCAACCTGCTCGATACTTCATGTGCTAGTTCCTATATGTTGAAGACTATTGATTTCAAATGGGACTTATTGGAAAGAATTAAACGCAACTCTGAAGATTGGGGTTCCGACGATGGTAAGGAGTCAGGTATGACACGTAAGTTCGATTTTATTAAATCTTTTATGGATACCGATGCTTTCTGTGGATTTAGCTCTAAGCATGGACTTGACTCTGAGATAGTAGCTACTTTTTGTGAAACTTTTGCTACTTACGTTGATCTCCCTAAAGAGAAGTGGTTTAAATATAATCCTCCTGTTGAAGTGAAAGTAGTTGCACTTATTACAGTCGAAGAAAAGACTATTACATATAGTGATCCCATTGTTCCTACTGCTTATGTTGAAAAACCTCCTTTTCCCGTTAGGATAAAAGATCATGTTAAAGCTTTGACTGTTGTTCGTAAGAGTAATACTAGGACCTATACACCTCCTGAGCAAATTAATGTTGAACCTAGTATTTCTATGATTAAAGATCTCTTGGATGAGGACTTAGATGGGCATGTTATCTCTTTCTTGGGTGAAACTGCTAATATTGCTAGACCCGATACTAAGACACGTAGACCTGTTGTAGGCACGCATGTTATTTCTGTTAAAATAGGAGATCATTGTTATCATGGCTTATGTGATGGGTGCTAGCGCTATTGCGATACCTTATGATCTTTATAAACAAATTATGCATGCTATTGCACCTGTTGAATTAGAAGACATTGATGTTACTATTAAGCTTGCTAATAGGGACACCATTAATCCTATTGGGATTGTTAGAGATGTTGGAGTCTTGTGTGGGAATATTAAATACCCTGCTGATTTTCTTGTTCTTGGTTCCCCACAAGATGATTTTTGTCCCATTATTTTTGGTAGATCCTTCTTGAATACTGCTATTGCTAAGATTAATTGTGAAAAGAATATTGTCACTATTGGCATAGATGGTATGTCTCATGAGTTTAATTTCGCTAAGTTTAGTAGACAACCTCTTGAAAGGGAACCACCTAGTAAGGATGAAATTATTGGTCTTGCTTCCATTGCTGTTCCTCCAACTAATCCGTTAGAACAATATTTGTTAGACCATGAAAACGATATGTTTATGAAGGAAAGGGAAGAAATAGATGAAGTGTTCCTTAAATGTCAGGACCCCGATCCTAAGTCACACCTATCTAGCATGTAACACATCATATCACTTTGTGGCCTCACGCACGGTATTCCACGGGTGCCACCTTACCTGGCCCGGGACCGTTTGCTCCTTTTGGCTCACGTATATGATAGTGCCGCTAGCATCCATATGACAAAGAACCCGGGCTGACATGGCTAGTCGTGAACCCAAAGTGGCACTATATTACAGGGACATGCATACATGACCCAACAACGAACGTGTCGGTCATCAGCGAGTGAATCCAGGCTGTAGCACTGGGCTAGCAGGACTCCGGTGAACCGGGCTGTAGCGGGCTAACATGACTCCAGAATTCATCGCGTGACATTTCCCCGAGGGGACAGACACAGGAACAAAGAAGGACACATGCCGGCCAGCCTAAGTGTTCCGGAGCAGTAGCAAGCTACCATGGCTCAGTGGAAACACTAGGAGACATTTCCCCGTAAGAGAGGCTACTAAGGATAAACAACTAGATAGTCAGATCCCACACATACCAAGCATTTCAATAACATGCACACAATATGCTCGATATGTGCAAATACAACATGGCATCACAACATGACTCTACAACTCAAGTATTTCAATCAATAGGCTCCGAGGAGCGAGATATTACAAACATGGGTCTCATGACCCAACAATCAGAGCATACAAGTCAAAGCACATGCGGAAGCTTAACATGTCTGAGTACAGACAACTATAAATGAAAAAGGCTGAGAAGCCTGACTATCTACTAGATCCTGCCGAGGGCACAAGATCGTAGCTGAGGTAACAAGCTAAACGTCGAAGTCCACGCGGTACTACTAGCGAGACTGAAGTCTCTCTGCAAAAGCATAAATTAAGCAACGTGAGTACAAATGTACCCAGCAAGACTTACATCAGATCTATCTACATATGCATCAGTATCAACAAAGGGGATGGTGGGGTTTAACTGCAGCAAGCCAGCTTTGACTCAGTGGCTATCTTGAACTACGACTGCAAGTAAATCTTTTGAGGTGGCGCACACGAGTCCACATGTTCACCATATCAATACACCACTATGGATCCGCTCCCGTCTCCCTACGAGAACGCCATCCATAGCACTCACGCATATCTTGCGCATTTTAGAGTATCCACTTTCACTTTTCTATGAACTGTACAGGCAACCTAGAAGTCCTTTACCGTGGACACGGCTATTCGAATAGATGATGTTAACCCTGCAGGGGTGTACTTCTTCACACACGCTCTCACCACTTACCGCCGTTTACACGACATGTACTCGGCAACCTTCAAGCGGAAGCCCAGCGAGGGTGTTGGCCACGACCTGACTAACCACACAAGTCTCTCATCCAGGTTTATCGCCTATTCGGGTTCCATCCGCAAGGAGATCCGGCCGGGGTGTTGCTCACGGCCCCAAACGATGTGAGCAGGGTTCCCAAGCCCACCTCGATGGGTGGATCTACGCTTGGTACACCGTGCCACTGTGCCTAGTCTATCCCAAGCCCACCTGTACCGGGTGCCACTTGGTAGACTACTAACACTACCTACAAACACCAGAAACTAGTTGCAACTCCTGGACAGAGATCAAGTTGATTAATAAGCCAAGAGGGGCCGAGTTACCGGAACCCAATGTGTGGTAGTAGTTGTTCATGGATCACAAACACAGAACTCAGTTCCTGAGGACGGCTGCAATGATACAACCCACCATGTACTCCTACATGGCCTCTCACCGCTGCCTTTACCAAATCGTGTTCACACACTTAGCTCACACATAGTAGGACATGTTCACACACCTCCAATTCATCCTTGATGAATCAGACCTGACACAACTCTAAGTAATAGCAAGCATGACAAACAAGCATGAATGAGTAGGCACAATAGGGCTCAAACAACTCCTACTCATGCTAGTGGGTTTCATCTATTTACTGTGGCAATGACAGGTCATGCAGAGGATAAAGGGGTTCAACTACCACAACAAGTAACAGTTGTATCGTTGTTGTCCTAATGCAGTAAAAGAGAGCAGGAGCAAGAGAGTGGGATTTTATCGGAATGAACAAGGGGGTTTTGCTTGCCTGGCACTTCTGAAGATAATATAGCTCTTCATCGGTGTCATTGATCTCATCGTCGGAACCACGTCTACTGAGAGGGAACAATTACCGACAACAGAGAGGAAACACAATCAATGCAATGCAACATTATGATGCATGATCATGACATGGCAACATGCTGGTGTTTTGAGCTAATGCAGCTAGAAACAAAGTTAAATGAAGTTGGTTTGAACCCTAAGTTCAAATCCAAACTCCATATGTTAAATTCAAATGTCATTTATATGATTTGTCCTAAACATCAGCCATAAGTTATTCTAACATGCATGAAAATGATACAGATGGATAGATTGGATTTTTTTGATATTTTTTCATATATAAATTATTTAATTTGGAGTTACGGTTGAATTTCTATGATTTTTAGAAGTTTAGATCATTTTCTGGAATTTATAAATCATTTCCGATTTATTTTAGTTCCAGAAAATGTTTACTGCATCAGCATTAGGTCATGCTGACCTCAGCAGGTCAACAGGCGTCGACCAGGTCAAACCTGACGCTGGGACCCACTAGTCAGTGACTAGGCTAATTAACACGGAGTGTTAGTGCTAATTTAATCCTAACTAGAAGTGTTAGTGGGGGCATGGGCCCACATGTCAGTGCTTAGTTAATTAACTAAATTAATTAGTGTTAACTAATCAAACACCTAAATGAACAGTGCCTGGCCCACACGTCAGTGAGCCAGGGCGGGTCAAAGTGCGGTCAAACCCGGGTCAAACTCGCCGGAGTTGACCCGCGGCTCGTCGCCGGCGACGCCAACCACGGCGAAGGGCGTCGGAAACGCTCCTCCGACGACCAAATCGGCGACTGAGGGGCTCTACACGTAGCTGGCGTTGCAGCGCGTCGGCTGGTGGCAGTAGCCAGACCTGGGGTGGCCGGAGTCGACAGCCACGAGCTCAAAGGCGGCAGCCGGAGTTCGGTGGGGCACGGGCGGGGCACTACGGCTTGCGGGCGAGCGAGCGAGGTAGGTTGGTGGCATCTCTGGCGTTCCAGGAACACAGTGGTGCAACTGGTCGGAGCTGAGGTGCTTAGGAGCGAGGACCTCATCGGCCATGGCGGACGGCGGCTCCGGTTACTCGCGGGCAGTGGCTACGGAACGAAAACGACGACGTGGTTAAGGGGGAAAGGACCGGGAGCTCACGTTGAGGCCGAAGACAGGCTCAGCTGGCTCGGGGACGACCGGAAGGCGACGAATCCGTCGATGGAGTCCGGCGGCCGTGCTCGGGGAAGACGACTCGTGGCGGCGATGTGGGGCTCCCGCGGTGGCGTGGCTCGGGGTGGAAGAAAGAGGGGGTCGAGGCGGAGCCTCTGGGCCGGTCAGAGAAGCGAGGGGGAGGCGGTGGTTGCAGCTACGGCGAACGGCGTCGGTGGCGACGGCAGCGCTCGGCTGTGGGAAGGAGAGAGAGACAGAGGAGGGGGAAAGCACGGGGGAGAGTGAGAGAGGTCCATGGGGGTGCGTGGCCGTCTCCGTGGCGCTGGAAGGGCCTGGAGGGCGTGAGGCAGGCAGGGAGAAGGTGGCCAGGGCGGCGTCGGCGCTCGCCACCGAGCTGCTTCGGGGCGAGGGGGAGGAAGACGACAAAGAGGAGGAGGTGGGCTGGGCCGGCCAGCTCAGATGGGCCGCCAGGTGGGCTAGAACGCCAGGTAAGTTACAGGTGACTTTCTGTTCTTTTATTGTTTTTCTGTTTCTGTTTTTTTATTTAATCTTTTGCCACTGTTTTGAATTTAAAACAATTCAAACAATGCCAAAAACTCCTCTGAATATTTTTATTTTGCTAGATGGACTTTTCCAAAAGCTCATAAAATATTTCAGGGGTATTTGAAATTATATTCTAATTATATGAATATAATTCAAATTCAAATAGCTAATGATTTAAATTCAAAGTCCCAAGATTAAGTCCTTAAAAATGTTCAATATTTTGGTTGGGACCAGAACCCTTGCCAAAATTATCAAACATTTAAGAAGAGCATTTTGGGAACAATGAATGAGCTTTTAGGGGTTTTCCCTTCTTTTATTTAAATTTTGAGTCTTCCAAATTTCCTCAATTCAAGTTTCAAAAATTTAAACATGACGCAAACACTAGGCAGCACCAGAAGCTAGGGATGTGACAACTCGCCCCCACTAAACAAGAATCTCGTCCCAAGATTCAAGCATGAGGTAAGAAGACAGAGGGACACAAACTATCACAATCTTCTCGATCCAGGTTGCACTTCACAAGGGCGTTGATTCAATCACCATCTTTGTCCCGACGTCTTGCTCTGAGATCTCCATCTAACATGACAACGGAAGGAAAAAACAACTCCAGAAGAATCGATCTTCTCGAAGATCAATCAACTTAGGATCAACTCACAAAGTGAGACATAGCAACCTCTCTCGAGCTGAGACACGAAACATACATATAGAGGAATGGAGTGAGACAGATGACGACGGCTCGCTAGGTAGACAACAATTCCAGACTTAAGAATGTGGTGATCGGCTGTCAACGTAGCGAGGAGTTGAATTGCCATGATACCATAACGATGCACCTTAGGGAAGGTGACTCGTAGAAATATCCCCTTAAGTGGCAAAAAGAATTACCTTTGATTCAAAGATCATTGAAACTCTTTATACCAGCTTAAGGCAAATCACAATCGATCATTTGGAGGGGTTCAGTAGAATGGCATACCCGGATTAGAATGGATGATGTGGATTACCTTGTTGAAAACAACACATGGGATGATTTTAGTAACTGAGGAGAAGCTCAACAGTAGAGAGTGAGTCCACTGTTTGAAAGTTATAGCATAACCGAGGAAGCTGAGAGCAAACCCAGTTAGTGCCGATGATAACACCTAGCGCTTGCGCGTGCTCTCAAGAATTTGAGCATCTCCATATTCATCAAGGTTTTACCAATATCCGCGTCAAGGATCCTGGCAACACAACATACTACCATGATGGATAGTGATGGACGATGCAGAT
This sequence comes from Triticum aestivum, assembly GCF_018294505.1. Lineage (NCBI taxonomy): Eukaryota > Viridiplantae > Streptophyta > Magnoliopsida > Poales > Poaceae > Triticum > Triticum aestivum. The sequence goes on from NC_057807.1 coordinate 362,788,188, forward strand.
GCACAGGAAGATAACAACTTCTCAAATTTCACCTTAGCGGGCCAAGGGAATAAAATCTGGATGATCGACCGAGAGACATTTAGCACTCCGCTTCTAATGTTCTCCTTGATGTGCTAGCGTAACCCATTCATAAAGACGGTTTGATATCTAGAACATCAAGTAAAAGGTTGGACTTCGGGAACACAAAAATCCATAAGGAACAACTAGGGAGTAGATCCTACGAAATCCTTATGGGGAGGTGGCCAACTTCTTCAATCAAGATACTCCAATAGTAGGTCTTCCGGCTGGGTGTATTGGCCACGACTTCCACTTTACCGGTTATCGAGAGACCAATATTATAGTTCTTGAGAAATGTTCCAACCATCATATCTGCCGAAGATTCAGATCTGGTTGGTGTCAGAATATTCCATACTCATCAAGTCTAGAAAGAACAATGAAAGTTTGCAACACAAATCGACAAGACGGCATTGCGAGAATCTCGGGGAATGAGCTACGATGGTAAGCTCCAAAATATGAGCTGGTTCTGCTACAAACATGTGAACACGTTGTCCCAGACAAGCATGACCACGTGGTAGTCTTATAATAAAACGCTACCGAGTTCAGGTAGGGAACCATCACTGAGGATATCGAAGTCCTGCGTAAGTCTAGCTCTTAAGAGGAACTTCTTCTCCTTGAACAAATCAATCAGTGGCTTGGTGTGCTAGGGATACGTATAGAATGAAGATGATCAGTCTATCAGACCATAGAATACTTCGCACATGCATAACTGACTTGGGATGGTTCCAGAGGAAGTAAAACTTGCTTTCTCGGATTCACGGCGGCGACTTGCATCAAATGCACATGAATTAGAGGAAGTCACTTCTTACATCCGAGCATATGCTTCATGAACGGAACACGAAGATAATGCTTACACAAATTTCCAACACTAGCCTGATGTTCATCATGAATTATGGAGGAGATAAAATGTTGCTGATGGGCTCAACAACAATTCATCTAGGTTTCCATATAAGTGGAATACCACAATTATGTGAACAAGGTGATAGCATTGGTCAGACCAAAGAATATAATGGTGTAAGCTCGAGGAAAACCACAAGTAAAACAACATTACGAACATCGTTGGTTCTGATTTGATTTGACGATAGCCCACACTCAAATCAAAGGTTTGATAGGACAATAGGTCCAACAACTGATCACGAGGACCAATCGGTGAAGATATCATCTTTCTTCAACATACATACAAAATATCCCTTGACATGAACTAAGTCGGACAAGCTTTTATCTTCCAGCTCTCCAAGTTGATGTATAGCTTAACCAACTAGCTCAGGGGTATCCAACACGGATTCTTGGAGAAAGGGTGGTTTACAGGAATAAACCAACTTGATCATGAACTCAACATAGCGGTCAGGTGACAACCTGGTGATACTTTCGAGAAGATAATCAGATAATCACGAACCACCGATATGTTACTAAGCTCGAGAACAACCTTGATTTTCAGGGCAAGACGATATGATCCATAGAGCGAGGATTTGAAATAATCCTAACTCATCGATCGAGGAGTGCACCCGGAATAAGGACTAGGTAGCACGATCAACCTCAGGGCGATGATTCAAAAATCAACACGCTAAGAATGAGGTTATTGTCCATTTAGCTACCAAGCAATAGAGTTTCTAGGGGTATAGATTTCACACATCATAGTTCACCTGTCGGCATTCCGGTTGCAACAACACGGGAACCAAGAAATGAATAATGAGGGCGAGAAGTATCACTGTATCAAGAGTTCATAGGATGGTGTGCAATTCCCATGATATTCTTGATATGAAAATGGTAATACTTCAAGGTGGAGCAGAACAAAAGCTGGATTGGCATTTTGATCTGCGAAGTACAACTACTTTGATCCAATCCTGGATATGGATGAGGTACTGGAGTTTATTTCTCCTAGTCATTCTGAAATAGAATGGCTTTGACGGAACACAAGAATAATAGGCATCGATGAACGTATGCACGCATACTCTTGACTATCAATTGATAGACGAGGGTCAAAAGACGACTAAGGGAGACAACTCAAAAGAACATATGATTTTCTGAGTTGTGGACGCATAGATTAGTATGTTGAACCAAGTTTAACAAATTTCTTCCGGATAACCCATGCAGAAAAGTTGAACTGGCAGAGTCGCAATATAGAATAGAGAACCCATCGAGAGCACTCCTGTTATGATCTTTTGATCCAACAAACTACTGCCATAAGTGGTTCATAGTATTTGGAAGAAGGAAATACCACGGACCTCGAGGACTATCGCAAAGTTACTAATATCCTAAAGGAACTAGCAAACACTATCAACAGGAGGTAGGTAGGGTGAATCTTGGGTTGAAGAACCCAGGAATAGAATACCTACTAACTAGTTGGCATCACAGGATGCTTTCGAGAATGATGGCCAGATTCATCACACTGGAAACACGAACATGGCTAGATTACTAGATGATCCCCTAAGACACCTAGGGTCATAGTACTATCTCCAACATATATGTCAAGGCAATAAAGTACCTCAACTCACTGATTTGTGTGATTAATCTGACCAAAGGCACATCGGGAATAGGAGGAAGGGATTTGCAAATGCATCAGACTATTTAGAAACCTGGGATGACTCGGACAACATAACGGCTGTAAATGCTCGAAAGATTGGAGACATGCTACAAAAATGGTGGCATAGCCACTCAGAAGCACAATATCAAGGTTTCAAGATCAACAGTTAGCATACAAAAGATAGTGGGAACTGAACTCAAGCTTAGAACCATCAATCCTATAGGTCTACGGATTAGTAACACGTGATCCTGATAGAAAGAAGAGAAATCCTAATTCCTTAACCCCGTAGGAAAGATAAGATGACTCGGATCAGAAGGGCATAAGGTATAAGGGGTAAAAAGAGCCTTACGTTCCATCCCACAATCAATTCCCTTATATAACTAAAGAATTTCTAGACTCAACTTCGACCAGTTTGGCTTGGTAGTCCTACAGGAAGTCAAGCTCTGATACCAAAGCTGTCAGGACCCCGATCCTAAGTCACACCGATCTAGCATGTAACACATCATATCACTTTGCGACCTCACGCACGGTATTCCATGGGTGCCACCTTACCTGGCCCGGGACCGTTTGCGCCTTTTGGCTCACGTATATGATAGTTCCGCTAGCATCCATATGACAAAGAACCTGGGTTGACATGGCTAGTCATGAACCCAAAGTGGCACTATCTTACAGGGACAGGCATACATGACCCAACAACGAACGTGTCGGTCATCAGCGAGTGAATCCAGGCTGTAGCACTGGGCTAGCAGGACTCCGGTGAACCAGGCTGTAGCGGGCTAACAGGACTCCGGAATTCATCGCGTGACATTTCCCCGAGGGGACAGACACAGGAACAAACAAGGACACATGCCGGCCAGCCTAAGTGTTTCGGAGCAGTAGCAAGCTACCATGGCTCAGTGGAAACACTAGGAGACATTTCCCGGTAAGAGAGGCTACTAAGGATAAACAACTAGATAGTCAGATCCCACACATACCAAGCATTTCAATAACATGCACACAATATGCTCGATATGTGCAAATACAACATGGCATCACAACATGACTCTACAACTCAAGTATTTCAATCAATAGGCTCCGAGGAGCGAGATATTACAAACATGGGTCTCATGACCCAACAATCAGAGCATACAAGTCAAAGCACATGCGGAAGCTTAACATGTCTGAGTACAGACAACTACAAATGAAAAAGGCTGAGAAGCCTGACTATCTACTAGATCTTGCCGAGGGCACAAGATCGTAGCTGAGGTAACAAGCTAAACATCGAAGTCCACGCGGTACTACTAGCGAGACTGAAGTCTCTTTGCAAAAACATAAATTAAGCAACGTGAGTACAAATGTACCCAGCAAGACTTACATCAGATCTATCTACATATGCATCAGTATCAACAAAGGGGATGGTGGGATTTAACTGCAGCAAGCCAGCTTTGACTCAGTGGCTAACTGAACTACGACTGCAAGTAAATCTTTTGAGGTGGCGCACACGAGTCCACATGTTCACCATATCAATACACCACTATGGATCCGCTCCCGTCTCCCTACGAGAACGCCATCCATAGCACTCACGCATATCTTGCGCATTTTAGAGTATCCACTTTCACTTGTCTATGAACTGTACAGGCAACCTAGAAGTCCTTTACCGTGGACACGGCTATTCGAATAGATGATGTTAACCCTGCAGGGGTGTACTTCTTCACACACGCTCTCACCACTTACCGCCGTTTACACGACATGTACTCGGCAACCTTCAAGCGGAAGCCCATCGAGGGTGTCGGCCACGACCTGACTAACAACACAAGTCTCTCGTCCAGGTTTATCGCCTATTCGGGTTCCATCCGCAAGGAGATCCAGCCAGGGTGTCGCTCACGGCCCCAAACGATGTGAGCAGGGTTCGCAAGCCCACTTTGATGGGTGGATCTACGCTTGGTACACCGTGCCACTGTGCCTAGTCTGTCCCAAGCCCACCTGTACCGGGTGCCACTTGGTAGACTACTAACACTACCTACAAACACCAGAAACTAGTTGCAACTCCTGGACAGAGATCAAGTTGATTAATAAGCCGAGAGGGGCCGAGTTACCGGAACCCAATGTGTGGTAGTAGTTGTTCATGCATCACAAACACAGAACTCAGTTCCTGACAACGGCTGCAATGAGACAACCCACCATGTACTCCTACATGGCCTCTCACCGCTGCCTTTACCAAATCGTGTTCACACACTTAGCTCACACATAGTAGGACATGTTCACACACCTCCAATTCATCCTTGATGAATCAGACCTGACACAACTCTAAGCAATAGCAAGCATGACAAACAAGCATGAATGAGTAGGCACAATAGGGCTCAAACAACTCCTACTCATGCTAGTGGGTTTCATCTATTTACTGTGGCAATGACAGGTCATGCAGAGGATAAAGGGGTTCAACTACCGCAACAAGTAACAGTTGTATCGTTGTTGTCCTAATGCAGTAAAAGACAGCAGGAGCGAGATAGTGGGATTTTATCGGAATGAACAAGGGGGTTTTGCTTGCCTGGCACTTCTGAAGATAATATAGCTCTTCATCGGTGTCATTGATCTCATCGTCGGAACCACGTCTACTGAGAGGGAACAATTACCGGCAACAGAGAGGAAACACAATCAATGCAATGCAACATTATGATGCATGATCATGACATGGCAACATGCTGGTGTTTTGAGCTAATGCAGCTAGCAACAAAGTTAAATGAAGTTGGTTTGAACCCTAAGTTCAAATCCAAACTCCATATGTGAAATTCAAATGTCATTTATATGATTTGTCCTAAACATCAGCCATAAGTTGTTCTTACATGCATGAAAACGATACAGATGGATAGATTGGATTTTTTCTGATAATTTTTCATATATAAATTATTTAATTTGGAGTTATGGTTGAATTTCTATGATTTTTAGAAGTTTAGATCATTTTCTGGAATTTATAAATCATTTCTGATTTATTTTAGTTCCAGAAAATGTTTACTGCATCAGCATTAGGTCATGCTGACCTCAGCAGGTCAACAGGCGTCGACTAGGTCAAACCTGACGCTGGGACCCACTAGTCGGTGACTAGGCTAATTAACAGGGAGTGTTAGTGCTAATTTAATCCTAACTAAAAGTGTCAGTGGGGGCATGGGCCCACATGTCAGTGCTTAGTTAATTAACTAAATTAATTAGTGTTAACTAATCTAACACCTAAATAAACAGTGCCTGGCCCACACGTCAGTGAGCCAGAGCGGGTTAAAGTGCGGTCAAACCCGGGTCAAACTCGCCGGAGTTGACCCGCGGCTCATCGCCGGCGACGCTAGCGACGGTGGAGGGCATCAGAAACGCTCCTCCGGCAACCAAATCGGCGACTGAGGGGCTCTACGCGTAGCTGGCATTGCAGCGCGTCGGCTGGTGGCAGTAGCCGGGCCTAGGGTGGCCGGAGTCGACGGCCACGAGCTCAAAGGCGGCAGCCGGAGTTTGGTGGGGCACGGGTGGGGCACTACGGCTTGCGGGCGAGCGAGCGAGGTAGGTGGGCGGCATCTCTGGCGTTCCAGGAACACAGTGGTGCAACAGGTCGGAGCTGAGGTGCTTAGGAGCGAGGACCTCATCGGCCATGGCGGACGGCGACTCCGGTTACTCGCGGGCAGTGGCTACGAAACAAAAACGATGACGTGGTTAAGGGGAAAGGACCGGGAGCTCACGTTGAGGCCGAAGACAGGCTCAGCTGGCTCGGGGACGACCGGAAGGCGACGAATCCGTCGATGGAGTCCGGCGGCCGTGCTCGGGGAAGACGACTCGTGGCGGCGATGTGGGGCTCCCGCGGTGGCGTGGCTCGGGGTGGAAGAAAGAGGGGGTCAAGGCGGAGCCTCTGGGCCGGTCAAAGAAGCGAGGCGGAGGCGGTGGTTGCAGCTACGGCGAACGGCGTCAGTGGCGACGGTAGCGCTCGGCTGTTGGAAGGAGAGCGAGACAGAGGAGGGGGAAAGCACGGGGGAGAGTGAGAGAGGTCCAGGGGGGTGCGTGGCCATCTCCGTGGCGCTGGAAGGGCCTGGAGGGCGTGAGGCAGGCAGGGAGGAGGTGGCCAGGGCGGCGTCAGCGCTCGCCACCGAGCTGCTTCGGGGCGAGGGGGAGGAAGACGACAGAGAGGAGGAGGTGGGCTGGGCCGGCCAGCTCAGATGGGCTCCCAGGTGGGCTAGAATGCCAGGTAAGTTACAGGTGAGTTTCTGTTCTTTTATTGTTTTTCTGTTTCTGTTTTTTATTTAATCTTTTGCCACTGTTTTGAATTTAAAAGAATTCAAACAATGCCAAAAACTCCTCTGAATATTTTTATTTTGCTAGATGGACTTTTCCAAAAGCTCATAAAATATTTCAGGGGTATTTGAAATTATATTCTAATTATACGAATATAATTCAAAATCAAATAGCTAATGATTTAAATTCAAAGTCCCAAGATTAAGTCCTTAAAAATGTTCAATATTTTGGTTGGGACCAGAACCCTTTCCAAAATTATCAAACATTTAAGAAGAGCATTTTGGGAACAATGAATGAGATTTTAGGGGTTTTGCCCTTCTTTTATTTAAATTTTGAGGCTTCCAAATTTCCTCAATTCAAGTTTCAAATATTTAAACATGATGCAAACACTAGGCAGCACCAGAAGCTAGGGATGTGACATTAAACAAGAACCTATGCTGAAACATAACCTTCCCGTTGAAATTCTTGGGGATCCCCCTCCACCCAAGGGTGATCCCGTGTTCGAACTCAAACCCTTACCTGATAATCTCAAGTATGCTTATCTTGATGAAAAAGAAATATATCCTGTTATTATTAGTGCTAACCTTTCAGAGAAAGAAGAAGAAAGATTATTGAAAACTCTGAAGAAGCACCGGGCTGCTATTGGATATACTCTAGACGGTCTTAAGGGCATTAGTCCCACATTATGTCAACACAAAATTTCAGTGGAGAAATATGCCAAACCAGTTAGAGATCCTCAAAGACGATTAAATCCCAAAATGAAGGAAGTGGTAAGAAAGAAGATTCTAAAACTCCTTGACGCAGGTATTATTTATCCCGTTGCTGATAGTGACTGGGTAAGCCCTATCCATTGTGTCCCTAAAAAGGGAGGTATTACCATTGTTCCTAATGATAAAGATGAATTGATCCCGCAAAGAATTATTACAGGCTATAGGATGGTAATTCATTTCCGTAAGTTAAATAAAGCTACTAAGAAAGATCATTACCCTTTACCTTTTATTGATCAAATGATAGAAAGGCTATCCAAACACACACATTTTTGCTTTCTAGATGGTTATTCTGTCTTCTCTCAAATACCTGTGTCCGCGAAGGATCAATCTAAAACTACTTTTACTTGCCCTTTTGGTACTTTTGCTTATAGACGTATGCCTTTTGGTTTATGTAATGCACTTGCTACCTTTCAAAGATGCATGATGGCTATATTTTCTGATTTTTGTGAAAAGATTTGTGAGGTATTCATGGATGACTTCTCCGTCTACGGATCCTCTTTTGATGATTGTTTGAGCAACCTTGATCGAGTTTTGCAGAGATGCGAAGACACTAGTCTCATCCTGAATTGGGAAAAGTGTCACTTTATGGTTAATGAAGGCATTGTCTTGGGGCACAGGATCTCCGAGAGAGGTATTGAAGTTGATAAAGCCAAAGTTGATGATATTGAAAGGATGCCATGTCCCAAGGACATAAAAGGTATAAGAAGTTTCCTTTGTCATGCGGGCTTTTATAAGAGGTTCATTAAGGACTTTTCTAAAATCTCTAGGCCTCTAACTAATTTATTGCAAAAAGATATTCCTTTGGTCTTTGATGATGATTATATAGAAGCATTTGAAACACTTAAGAAAGCCTTGATCACTGCACCTATTGTTCAGCCACCTGATTGGAATTTACCTTTTGAAATTATGTGCGATGCTAGTGATTATGCTGTAGGTGCTGTTTTAGGGTAAAGAGTCGATAAGAAATTGAATGTTATCCAGTATGCTAGTAAGACTATTGATACTGCCCAGAGAAATTATGCTACTACTGATAAAGAGTTCTTAGCAGTTGTGTTTGCATGTGATAAGTTTAGACCTTATATTGTTGATTCCAAAGTTACTATTCATACTGATCATGCTGCTATTAAATATCTTATGGAAAAGAAAGATGCTAAGCCTAGACTCATTAGATGGGTTCTCTTGCTCCAAGAATTTGACTTGCATATTATTGATAGAAAGGGAGCTGAGAACCCTGTTGCAGACAACTTGTCTAGGTTAGAGAATGTTCTTGATGACCCACTGCCTATTAATGATAGCTTTCCTGATGAACAATTAGCGGTCGTCAATGCTTCTTGTACAGCTCCTTGGTATGCTGATTATGATAATTACATTGTTGCTAAATATATACCGCCTAGTTTCACATACCAGCAAAAGAAAAAGTTCTTTTATGATTTAAGACATTACTTCTGGGATGACCCACACCTTTATAAAGAAGGAGTAGATGGTATTATTACATGTTGTGTGCCTGAGCATGAACAGGAACAAATCCTACGCAAGTGCACTCTGAATCTTATGGAGGACACCACGCTGGAGATAGAACTGTACACAAGGTACTACAATCTGGTTTTTATTGGCCTACTCTCTTCAAAGATGCTCGTAAGTTTGTCTTATCTTGTGATGAATGTCAAAGAATAGGTAACATTAGTAGACGTCAAGAAATGCCTATGAATTATTCTCTTGTTATTGAACCGTTTAATGTTTGGGGCTTTGATTATATGGGACCTTTTCCTGCCTCCAACGGTTATACACATATTTTAGTTGCTGTTGATTACGTTACTACGTGGGTAGAAGCTATTCCAACTAGTAGTGCTGATCATAACACTTCTATTAAAATGCTTAAAGAAGTTATTTTTCCGAGGTTTGGAGTCCCTAGATATCTTATGACTGATGGTGGTTCACACTTTATTCATGGTGCTTTCCGTAAGATGCTTGCTAAGTATGATGTCAATCATAGAATCACATCTCCTTATCACCCGCAGTCTAGTGGTCAAGTAGAGTTGAGCAATAGGGAGCTCAAATTAATTTTGCAAAAGACTGTGAATAGATCTAGAAAGAAATGGTCCAAAAAACTTGATGATGCATTATGGGCCTATAGAACTGCATACAAAAATCCTATGGGTATGTCTCCATATAAGATGGTTTATGGAAAATCATGTCATTTACCTCTTGAACTTGAACATAAAGCATATTGGGCTATTAAAGAGCTCAATTATGACTTCAAACTTGCCAGTGAGAAGAGGTTGTTTGATATTAGCTCACTTGATGAATGGAGAACGCAAGCATATGAGAATGCCAAGCTTTTCAAAGAAAAAGTCAAACGCTGGCATGATAAGAGGATACAAAAGCGTGAGTTTAACGTAGGAGATTATGTGTTATTATTCAACTCTCGTTTAAGAATTTTTGCAGGAAAACTTCTCTCAAAATGGAAAGGTCCCTGCGTTATCGAGGAGGTCTATCGTTCTGGAGCTATAAAAATCAACAACTTCGAAGGCACAAATCCGAGGGTGGTTAACGGTCAAAGAATTAAACATTATATTTCACGTAATCCTATCAATGTTGAAACTAATATTATTGAAACCATAACCCCCGAGGAATACATAAGAGACACTTTCCAGAATGTTCCAGACTCCAAAAAGGCATAGGTATGTGGTATGGTAAGTAAACCGACTCCAAAACAACTCTAATGGCAATTTTTATTAGTTTTGGATTATTTAAGAATTTTAGGAAGAAAGAAGTAGTCCGAAAGGGAGACGAGGCTCCCAGGAGAGAGGAGGCCGCCCCCCCTATAGGGCGCACCCCCTGTCTCGTGGGCACCTCCATGCCTCCCGGACTCCGTTTTCTTGTATGTTACATATTTTGGTCGGTAAAAATTCATTACATATACTCCCGAAGGTTTTGACCACCGTATCATGCAAATATCCTCTGTTTTTGTTTCGAGCTATTTCTGTTTCAGATCTAGAGCACCATGACTTCTCCCTCCTCCAACAACGAAGACAACGATGCTTGGATATTGAAGATAGAGTTGAAAAGAGAGGAACCAGAAGAGATCAACAAGGATGAAGGGATCAAGAAGGCCATGGAGGTTCAAGCTCCGGTGGTGAAAGAATAAGACATCCATCAACCTTTACCTAACCTTTTCACTCCAACAGAGATTGCAGCTTTCAAGATGATTGAGTTAGCCCACATACAGAACAAGTATCTCATACAGGAGAATATTTTGTTGAAGGATCATATTGCTGGGCTCAAGGGGATTATCCGCAAGTTGGAGGAGCTTTTACGCTCGATGTGCGATTATCCACCGTCATCATCACCACCTCCATCACCTCCGAGGAAATAATCACATGGGTATGGGCACTCCCCTTGGCAACTGCCAAGCTTGGGGGAGGTGCCCCGGTATCATATCACCATCACACTCCTATCTTTACCGCTTTATTTAGTTTGATCCTTTTAGTAGTATCTTGATCTAGTAGTTTGAAGTTTTTTATATCAAGTAGTTTAGAGTTTTGCATTGTGATCTCTTTATGTAAGCGAGTCCGTGTGCTGTCTATAATAAAGATTAGTGTTGAGTCAAGGGCTTTGCTATGTTGCTATGATCTTGAGAAAGTAGAAAGAACAAAAGAGTTCATATTGATCTTATGGATAGTGATAACTTCACACATAGAAAGTATGAGGCATAAAAATTGTTGAGAGTTGATGAACGTAGCCTTGGTCATCGTTGCAATTAATAGGAAGTGATAAGGAAGGAGGGGTTCACATATAAATATATTGTCTTGGACATCTTTTATGATTGTGAAGCACTCATTAAGTATGACATGCTAAAAGAGTTGATGTTGGACAAGGAAGACAACGTAATGTTTTATGTTTTCCGACATCTCTGTTAAAGTATATTGTCATTGACCTTCCAAACATGTTGAGCTTGCCTTTCCCCCTCTTGCTAGCCAAATTCCTTGCACCAAGTAGAGATACTACTTGTGCTCCCAAATATCCTCAAACCCAGTTTTGCCATGAGAGTCCACCATACCTACCTATGGATTGAGTAAGATCCTTCAAGTAAGTTGTCATCGGTGCAAGCAATAAAAATTCCTCTCTAAATATGTATGACTTATTAGTGCAGAGAAAATAAGCTTTGTACGAACTTGTTGTGGAAGTAATAAAAGCGACAGATTGCATAATAAAGGTCCACATACAAGGGGCAATATAAAGTGACGTTCTTTTGCATTAAGATTTCATGCATCAACCCTAAACGCGCATGACAACCTCTGCTTCCCTCTGCGAAGGGCCTATCTTTTACTTTATGTTTTAACTTTATGCTTGAGTCAAGGTGATCCTCACCTTTCCCCTTTTTCATTTATCCTTTGGCAAGCTCCTCGTGTTTGAAAGATCATGATACATATATCCAATTGGATGTAAGTTGGCATAGGATATTATTGTTGACATCACCTAAAGGTGAATACGTTGGGAGGCAACACAATAATCCCCTATCTTTCTCAGTGTCCGGCTGAAACTCTATAACCACAAGTATTGCGTGAGTGTTGGCAATTATGTGAGACTACGATATAGTTGAGTATGTGAGCTTGTTGAAAAGCTCTATTATCGACTCTTTCTGATGTTACGATAAATTTCAGTTGCTTCAATGACTGAGATTATAGTTTGTTAGTTCCCAATGAAGTTTTTGAACCATACTTGACATTGTGAATTGCTTATTACTTGAGCATAGGAAATCATATGACAAAATCTATATATGTTACTGTTATTAGAATGATCATGATGCCCTCATGTCCGTATTTTATTTTTATCGACACCTTTATCTCTAAACATGTGGACATATTTTTCGATTTCGGCTTCCGCTTGAGGACAAGCGAGGTCTAAGCTTGGGGGAGTTGATACGTCCATTTTGCGTCATGCTTTTATATGAATATTTATTGCATTATGGGCTGTTATTACACATTATATCTCAATACTTATGGCTATTCTCTCTTATTTTACTAGGTTTACCATGAAGAGGGGGAATGCCGGCAGCTGGAATTCTGGCTAGAAAAGGAGCAAACGTTGGAAACCTATTCTGCACAACTCCAAAAGTCTTGAAACTCCATGAAACAACCTTTTGGATTTAATAATAATTTATGAGCGAAAGAAATAGGCCAGGGGGCCGACACCCTGTCCAGGAGACAGGGGGGCGCGCCCGCCCTATAGGGCGCGGCCCCCTATCTCCTGGGCCCCCTGGTGGGCCTCCGGCGTGCATCTTTTGCTATATCATCACTTTTACCCTGGAAAAAATCATGGGCAAGCTTATGGAATGAAACTCCGCCGCCACGAGGCGAAACCTTGGCGGAATCAATCTAGGGCTCTGGGGAGCTGTTCTGCCGGGGACACTTCCCTCCGGGAGGGGGAAATCATCACCAACGTCATCACCAACGATCCTCTCATCGGAAGGTGGTCAATCTCCATCAACATCTTCACCAGCACCATCTCCTCTCAAAATCCTAGTTCATCTCTTGTATCCAATCTTGTATCAAAACCACAAATTGGTACCTGTGGGTTGCTAGTAGTGTTGATTACTCCTTGTAGTTGATACTAATTGGTTTACTTGGTGGAAGATCATATGTTCAGATCCTTTATGCATATTATTACTCCTCTGATTATTAACATGAATATGCTTTGTGAGTAGTTACGTTTGTTCCTGAGGACATGGGTGAAGTCTTGCTATTAGTAGTCATGTGAGTTTGGTATTCGTTCGATATTTTGATGAGATGTATGTTGTCTTTCCTCTAGTGGTGTTATGTGAACGTCGACTACATGACACTTCACCATTATTTGGGCCTAGAGGAAGGCATAGGGAAGTAATAAGTAGATGATGGGTTGCTAGAGTGACAGAAGCTTAAACCCTAGTTTATGCGTTGCTTCGTTAGGGGTTGATATGGACCCATATGTTTAATGTTGTGGTTAGGTTTACCTTAATACTCCTTTTTGTAGTTGCGGATGCTTGCAATAGGGGTTAATCATAAGTGGCATGCTTGTCCAAGTCAGTACTCAAGTACCGGTCCACCCACATATCAAATTATCAAAGTACCGAACGTGAATCTTACGAACATGATGAAAACTAGCTTGACGATAATTCCCAATGTGTCCTCGGGAGCTCCTTCTTCATTATTAGAATTTGTACAGGCTTATCCTTTGCTACATAAAGGATTGGGCCACCTTGCTGCACTTTATTTACTTTATTTACTTTTTGCTCGTTACTATTTATCTTATCACAAAACTATCTATCACCTACTATTTCAGTGCTTGCAGAGAAAACCTTACTGAAAACTGCTTATCATTTCCTTCTACTCCTCGTTGGGTTCGACACTCTTACTTATCGAAAGGACTACGATAGATCCCCTATACTTGTGGGTCATCAAGGATCTGAGGGGGGCACCTGGGTGTGCACAACCCACCAGGGTGGGCCAGCCGCCAGGCCCCGTTGACCCTCAAACCGACGCTATAAAATCCCATATTTCCAGAAAAAATCAGGGAGAAAGAATTATCGCGTTTCATGAGACGGAGCCGCCGCCAAGCCGTGTTCTTCCTCGGGAGGGCAGATCTGGAGTCTGTTTGGGGCTCCGGAGAGGGGGATCTTCGATCTTCGTCATCACCAACACATCTCCATTGCTAATTCCATGATGCTCCCCACCGGGAGTGAGTATTCCTTTGTAGGCTCGCTAGTCGGTGAGGAGTTGGATGAGATTCATCATGTAACCGAGTTAGTTCTATTAGGGCTTGATCCCTAGTATCCACTATGTTCTGAGATTGATGTTGCTATGACTTTGCCATGCTTAATGCTTGTCACTTTGGGCCTAGGTGCCATGATTTCAGATCTGAACCATTTATGTTATCACCATTATATCCATGTTCTAGATCCTTTCTGGCAAGTTATAGTCTCCTACTACGTGTTATGATCCGGAAACCCCAGAGTGACAATAGTCAGGACCACTCCCGGTGATGATCGTAGTTTGAGGAGTTCATGTACTCACCGTGTGCTAATGCTTTGTTCCAGTTCTCCATTAAAAGGGGGCATTAATATCCCTTAGTTTCCAATAGGACTCCACTGCCACGGGAGGGTAGGACAAAAGATGTCATGCAAGTTGTTTCCATAAGCACGTATGACTATTTACGGAATACATGCCTACATTATATTTATGAACTGGAGCTAGTGTTGTATCGCCCTAGGTTATAACTATCTCATGATGAATATCATCCAATGAGTCACCGATCCAATGCCTACGAATTTATCTTATATTGTTCTTGCTAAGTTACTAATGTTGCTACTTCTATCGTTACTCCTACAATATCACTGCTATCACTATTACTATTACCGTTACTGCTGCTATAATCAAAACTATCATAATACTATGCTACTAATCACTTTGCTGCAGATAATTAATCTCCAGGTGTGGTTGAATTGACAACTCAGCTGCTAATACCTTCAAATATTCTTTGGCTCTCCTTGTGTTGAATCTATAAATTTGGGTTGAATACTCTACCCTCGAAAACTGTTACGATCCCCTACACTTGTGGGTTATCAAGTGTCTTTATTTTAGTTCATGAAGCCATGTGGCACATGTGGAGGTGTATTCGCGACCTCCTTGTGTGGATTGATCACAGTGACGTGCTACTGGTTCCAGAAGAATGTACTCGTCCTCTCTTAGGCACACTGGGAGTACATGCACGAAGCAAAGATGTGCACGCACGCCCACACGGGTACACGGTGGGACGCATTTTTGTACGAAGATCCACTCCATGTGATAATTTTACGCGTGTAAAGTCCTTCACTTCATTGATGGTCAATTAATACAACGCATGCAAATTGAGTGGGCGTGAGGGATGAAGTAGTTGAGAAAGACATTACTACTCCACCGCGTGCATGCGAGTAGTTAAATCATGGGTGCTACTTCCATTGGTCTCCTTCATATTTTGTGCCAATTTTTTACCACATTTTTAAGTACTAACATAATATTTATGGATGTCATAAAAAGTGGCACAAAAAACGGGGCCAATAAACCAGGACGCAGGCAGCATGATCAATTTTTGCCAGGGCTACTGTTGGTGGCCTTTGTATTTAAATATGGACGGAGTGGAGTAGTACTATCTTTATCTTAGCCTCGTAGGGCTCGCCCAGCCCCTAGGCTCGCCTCCCCGCCTCGCCCACCGGATCCCACCATGGAGGATTCCACCATGGATAATCCCTTAGATCCCAGGATCCCGCGGGCTGCCCTCTTGCTGTGGCCCACAGCGCTGCCGCCTTTGAGCGAAACCCACATGTGTTTTAGAGGTGATCCATTGCTCTGGAATCACAAATTGGTGGCGCCGGAGGACATGCCAGGGCTGCGTTTCAGGTGGTGGGCAGCAAGGGCAAATCGGAATGAGGAAGCATCACATCGATTGGAGACAAGTTTGAACGAGCTGCGCCTGGTGTAGCACAAGGCGGAGGCGTAAGTTGATCTCAAGGGAGAGATGCTGAGGGATGTCAGCATCTGGCAGCGTCTCATTGATTTCGAGCTAGGGCTAATGGCAGAGATCATATTCACGGAGTCAACTGCGGAGGAAAGAACGTGCATGCTTGCGGAATTGCATGAGCAACCGGTGCAACTATTCAAATGGGCAGTAGGAGAAGCCAAATCGCGGGACCAGTTGCGGCGCCGCCGCTAGGCATGCATTGTAGGCGAGGTGAGCTGCCCTCCTTCCTCGCCGGCTATGCAGTGACCTACTCGGTTGCTGCTGCAGTGAAATTGAAACGCCATGGCGGTTTGCAACCGTGACAATCAATCCATCTATATGTATTGTATTCCTGTGAAAATACTTGGTCATTTGGAAAAAGATGGTAATTTATTTATCACTAGTTTTTGAATATATTTTTAATTAACTATTTTTTGAATGCTTGGTCGTGACAATCACCCGAAGCCACAATCAAAAGTCTCCATCGCATAATACTTACGGTTGGTCGCACCAATAGACGGTCGGTCAGACCCGCGACACGCATCGGCTTGGTCTGACATGTACGACCAGTTACATCACTAACTTGTGCGACCGTATTTGAGTAGTACTAGTACTTGAAATTTGTGTTCCAGGAAACTCATCGGGAGCCATTTCAGGCCTCGAAACCAAAACCATCAATTAATCTTTAGCTTGTTCCCATCACATTCCAAAGTGTATAGTATAATTATAAGTGCAAACCTGCTCACACCTAGTACTCCCTCCGTCTAGGTGTGTAAGTCATCTTATGAAAACAAAATAATCCCAAAACACTTAGGCGTGATGCATTAACTTCTACCTCGTTTCTTGTTTCTTGACATATCAACCAATAAGAGATGTGTGGTGTGCATGCTTTTAATGACTTGAGACAACAAACACGACATGCAGTGGTTAGTTCATTGCATGCACTGCTCTTAATTAGCAAATAAACATTAAGTTCTCTCATTTCCCCTCCTCCTTGGTCACGATGCATAACCTAAGATGACTTATTCACCTAGACGGAGGGAGTAGTACGTATCAAACCCGAACGTGTTCCCACTATGCAGGTTTTAGTACTAGTGCTAGTACTAGGTTATAAGAAGGGGAACTAGTACCTAGCCAAAAATCACTCTACCTCTTCCTCCTCATAAGTCTTTCTTGTTTGTCCGTCCTTGCCATGGCCGGTGTGCAGAGTTCTAGGTCTAGAACTACTCGTAACAAGGGAGCGACAACCAAAGCCGCGGAAAAAAAGAGTGCTCGCCGCCTGGCAAAGACAGGTGAGGGCTCCCAGGAATGCCCTAGCCACGGAGGCAAGGGCTCACAGGAGCGCCCTAGCCGCGGAAGCGAACATGCCGAGCTGGCGGCGGTGGAGTCGTTATCCCTCGATGACATGCCCGATCAGCTCAATAAGCAGGAGGAGTTCATCAACGGCTTGGTGGAGATGCTAAAGGAGAGCCTTGATGACATGCCCGCCGAGTTCAATGAGCAGGGGGAGTTGGCCACCGGCTTGGTGATGCTGCTCGAGAAGAGCATTGCATCAGATAAGAAGGCGACCGGCGAAATCCTGCAACTTCAGGAGGACAAGGCGAAGCTCTGCCACGAGCTCAACCTGCTGAAGGAGGAGAATGCCGGCTAGAAGAAGCTGCATGAGCAGAGTAGTTCCTCGATGAAGATGTTGCAGGCCCTCGTCATGGAACAGAAGGAGGAGTTGGCGAAGCTCCGCATCGAGCACCCGACTGCTGTCGAGGTACGTAATGCGGCCGTGGAACAGATGATGAAGGTTCGCGTCAAGAAATCCGGCGTCATGGATAGAATGAAGAAGATGGCAGAGGAGACGCATAAGGAGATGGAGGTCGTGGAGGCGATGAAGAAGCAGTTGCGACTCCGCGGCCAGCAACCCTTCATGTACTAGTAGAGAGCAGCGCCCCATACTTGTGTGTGCATCTTCCTTCTTTTTTGGGGTGATAATCTTCCTTCTTCTTTTTCTCCTGTGTCCCGTTTCTTCTTTTGCTTCGGGTGTTTCGCCGCATGTGTCACGTTCTCTACGAGGCATGAATAGAACAATGCTAACGATGAGCAACGCCGTGGGATCGATGACTAGCAAATTAGATCATTTTTATCGCCATATCACACTGGGCTACCGTGTTTTGTGCTCCTCCGTCGTACTAGTACTCCATTGGAAAACTTGAGTATACTGCACGGTTCTTTGCTCCTCCTTAGGTCGTCAGCAACATTTATATGAGCAGTCAAATCACAACGCCCCTCCTTCCAGCAGTAATGAGCTGTCAAATTACAAAGGCCATTGCCTCTCGTGAAACCGACCAAGCGAGACTGCCCCACCCTCTAGCCTTTTAAAAAATGTATACTTTTGTATAATAGTACTCCCTCTTTCCACCTATATAGGGCCTAATACGCTTTTCGTGGTTAGCTTTGACCATCGGTTACCACAATAAATATATGACATGCATGTTACACAAAGCATAACATCAAATTTGTACGTGAAAGGAGCTTCTAGTGATATAATTTTTATATCATACATCTCATATACCAATAATTTTATCGTTGGTCAAAGGCTACCTCAAAAAATGTATTAGGCCCTATATATATGGATGTAGGGAGTAGTACCGATGGATTGCACCATGGAGCAAAACTAACAAGATGAAATTAAAGAAAAAAGGTGGTACATATAGAGAGCGCTCGTCGCCAAATTATGCATATAGTACTATTGAAAAAGCTAGTACGTGCTTAAATGGGATGCTAAATTCTATTAAAAAATTAGCATGCCTATTTAATTCTTGGGTTCTTTATGCCACTAGTTGTGTATCACTACTCAGTTTTGCCATTAGAAGTTACAACTACTCAAAAATCTTATATGACAAAAATAAGCCGATTCTCTCAATGATAAGTGTGGCCCCACTTGTCAGGGGTAACCAAGTGAATAATTTTACAGGAAAATAAGAATGTTGTTGGGATCAAGTAGGCCCCACACTTTATTGTACTGTAGTGAGATATAGGGAGAGCTAGCATGTTGGTCCATAGGTATTTATGTCATTATAACATGGCAAAAGAGATTTGAGTCACAATAATGGTGTCAAGCACAACACAACCCTCAAATAAAACTAAGCACCCTGAAATTCTTTGACAACTAAACTGCTGGCTATATGATGTTGGCCATATATATTGTATGTAGATAATGTGAAGAAATGAGTGGTAGTATTATACAAACTAAAAAATGAACTGTAAGAAATACTAGTATGTACATACTAAAGAGTTAAAGTAATGAGAAGGAACATAACATAGTTCTGCTGGGGGCTCAGCACAACACACCCCTCAAATAAAACGAAGCACCTTGAAATTAAACTAAGCAACTAATCCGGTATACACTGCATTACAACCACCATGAGCAACAACACTGCCACCTTACTCGGATTCCTCATCCACGTGCTCGACTTCCTCCTTGTCCCTCTTCCTCTTGGCCGATACTTCTTTGCTTGAACCGCACACTTGGATCTTGCTCTTCATCCAACCCTTGTAGATATTGAAACAAAGGTAGGCATCCATTGCAGCGTAATTGATGTGCTCTCTATCTAGCACATTCCAGTCCCATGCACGATGAAACTTGTACGGAGGTTTCGTCAGTTTACCATACGAAGGTTCAACCATGGCTGCTGCCAGGGTCAGCATTGAAGGCTGACGGGAGGACACCAGAACATTCCTCTGGAGGTTGAAGGGCTGGCCTACAACGAGGCCTATACGACCCAGGACTTTGTTGTCATTCGTAAAGTCTACAGAAACGAATTTGACTAGGCCGTCCGCGAGGATGCTCTTAAATTCCCCGCACTCAATGTCGGCATGGCATATGTGGTAGACCAAGCACAAGTTATGCATGCAAACCTGGATCACGGCGGGCTTCTTCTTCTCTTCCTCCTTTAGTTTCTTCTCTTTGTCCAGGACTGTGGTGTACTCAACATCTAGCACAGCGACCCACTCTACCTTTGAGTTTTCGAACATGTGTCTGAAGTGAGCAAGGCATCCTTTCACCGTCGTGGAAGAATAGGTGTAGATGATGTCGAACTCATCACCAGTGATGGTTCTAACCTTGTACTCACCGGCGATCATGGAGAATTGGGATGACATGGATTTGGGAGGAGGGTTAGGATTAGTGGAACTGCTGTAATGTGAAAGGATGGGACGACTAGGAGAAAACTGCCATAATGTTAAAGGGTGGCTTGGGACGAGTAGGAGTGAACTGCTAGAAGTTTTCCGATTGTAAAAATGTTGAGTGGGGCGTGCGAACGGCATGGGATGAGTGATGTGCTACGTCTTGAGCTAGCGATGGTTTTCCCCGAAGAGGAGAGGGTGATGCAGCAAGTGTAGCGTAAGTATTTCCCTCAGTTTTGAGAACCAAGGTATCAATCCAGTAGGATTCTCCTCAAAAGTCCCACGCACCTACACAAACAAACTGAGAACTCGCAACCAACGCAATAAAGGGGTTGTCAATCCCTTCACGGCCACTTACGAAAGTGAGATCTAATATAGATAGTAATATATTTTTGGTATTTTGTAATACAGATGCAAAAAGTAAAGATGCAAATAAAAGTAGATTGAAAGCAAATATGATAAGAGAGAGACCCGGGGGCCATAGGTTTCACTAGAGGCTTCTCTTGAGATAGCATAAGTATGACGGTGGGTGAACAAATTACTGTCGAGCAATTGATAGAAAAGCGCATAGTTATGAGATTATCTAGGCATGATCATGTATATAGGCATCAACTCCATAACAAGTAGACCGAGTCCTACTTGCATCTACTACTATTACTCCACACATCGACCGACTCCTACCTGCATCTAGAGTATTAAGTTCATAAGAACAGAGTAACAAATTAAGCAAGATGACATGATGTAGAGGGATAAACTCATGCAATATGATATAAACCCCATCTTGTTATCCTCGATGGCAACAATACAATACGTGTCTTGCAACCCTTTCTTTCACTGGGTAAGAAAACCGCAAGATTGAACCCAAAGCTAAGCACTTCTCCCATGGCAAGAAAGACCAATCTAGTAGGACAAACCAAACAGATAATTCGAAGAGACTTGCAAAGATAACTCAATCATACATAAAAGAATTCAGAGAAGATTCAAATATTATTCATAGATAAACTTGATCATAAACCCACAATTCATCGGATCTCGACAAACACACCACAAAAAGAGATTACATCGAATAGATCTCCACAAGAGAGGGGGAGAACATTGTATTGAGATCCAAAAAGAGAGAATAAGCCATCTAGCTAATAACTATGGACCCGTAGGTCTGTGGTAAACTACTCACAACTCATCGGAGGGGCAAGGATGTTGATGTAGAAGCCCTCCATGGTCGATTCCCCCTCCGGCAGAGTGCCGGTGAAGGCTCCAAGATGGGATCTCGCAGATACAGAAGGTTACGATGGTGGAAATTGTGTTTCGTGGTGCCCCTGGATGTTTTCGGGGTCCATAGGTATATATAGGAGGAAGAAGTACTTCGGTGGCCGCCTGAGGGGCCCACGAGACAGGGGGTGCACCCTACAGGGGGGCACGACCTCATATCTCGTGGCTTCCTCGGCAGCTTCTTGACTTGTACTCCACGTTCGTTCCAAAAATCACGCTCCCGAAGGTTTCATTCCGTTTGGACTCCGTTTGATATTCCATTTCTTTGAAATACTGAAATAGGCAAAAAATCAGCAATACGGGCTGGGCCTCCGGTTAGTAGGTTAGTCCCAAAAATGATATAAATGTGTGAAATAAATCCCATAAACATCCAAAAGTGGTAATATAATAGCATGGAACAATAAAAAATTATAGATACGTTGGAGACGTATCAAGCATCCCCAAGCTTAATTCATGCTCGTCCTCAAGTAGCTAAATGATAAAAAAGAAATTTTTGATGTGGAATGCTACCTAGCATAATTCATAATGTGATTTTATTTATTGTGGCATGAATGTTCAGATCCAAATGATTCAAAATAAAAGCTTATAAAACATAAAAATAATAATGCTTCAAAGCATACTAACAAATAATCATGTCCTATCAAAATAGCATAGCCAAAGAAAGCTTATCCCTACAAATTCATATGGTTAGGCCATGCTTCATTTCATTACACAAAATACTCCCATCATGCACAACCCCGATGACGAGCCGAGCAATTGTTTCATACTTTTTAACGCGCTTCAGC
The DNA here is from genome assembly GCF_018294505.1 of Triticum aestivum. Lineage (NCBI taxonomy): Eukaryota > Viridiplantae > Streptophyta > Magnoliopsida > Poales > Poaceae > Triticum > Triticum aestivum. The sequence goes on from NC_057807.1 coordinate 362,810,528, forward strand.
TTTTTCAACTCTTACGCAATACATGAGCATAAGCCATGGACATAACACTATGGTGGTATATGGTGGTTGTGAGGACAAAAAGGGGGAGAAGATAGTCTCACATCAACTAGGCGTATTAACGGGCTATAAGGAGATGCCCATTAATAGATATCAATGTGAGTGAGTAGGGATTGCCATGCAATGGATGCACTAGAGCTATAAATATATGAAAGCTCAACAAAAGAAACTAAGTGGGTGTGCATCCAACTTGCTTGCTCACGAAGACCTAGGGCATTTTGAGGAAGCCCATCATTGGAATATACAAGCCAAGTTCTATAATGAAAAATTCCCACTTAGTATATGAAAATGACAACATAGGAGACTCTCTATCATGAAAATCATCGTGCTATTTTGAAGCACAAGTGTGGAAAAAGAGATAGTAGCATTGTCCCTTCTCTCTTTTTCTCTCATTTTTTCTTTTTCTTTTTCTCCTTTTTTTTCTTTTTTTTCTTTGGCCTCTTTTTTCCTTTTTTCTTTTTGTAAAGTCTGAAGTCTCATCCCGACTTGTGGGGGAATCATAGCCTTCATCATCCTTTCCTCACTAGGACAATACTCTAATAATGAATATCATCACACTTTTATGGATTTACAACTCAAGAATTACAACTCAAAGCTAGAACAAGATATGACTCTATATGAATGCTCCGGCAGTGTACCAGGATATGCAATGAATCAAGAGCGACATATATGAAAATTATGAAGGTGGCTGGCCACAAATACGATGTCAACTACATGATCATGCAAAGAGCAATATGACAAAAGTAATGTGTGTCATATGAATGGAATGGTGGAAAGTTGCATGGCAATATATCTCGGAATGGCTATGGAAATGCCATAATAGGTAGGTATGGTGGCTGTTTTGAGGAAGGTAAATAAAGGGTTTATGATACCGGCGAAAGTTGCGCGGTATAAATAGGCTAGCAAAGTAAAAGGATGAGTGTGCATATGTTCCATGTACTCACATTAGTCAAAAAGAACTCATATACTTATTGCAAAAGTCTACTTCGCCCTCGAAGCAAAGTACTACTACGCATGCCCCAATGGGGATAAATTGGTAGGTAAAGACCATCGCTCGTCCCCGACTGCCACTCATAAGGAAGACAATCAAAAGAGCACCTCATGCAACAAATTTGTCACACAACTTTTACCATATTTGCATGCTACGGGACTTGCCAACTTCAATAAAAGTATTTCTCAATTTCATAATTACCCACTAGCATGACCCTAACATTACTACCTTTATATCTCAAAACAATTATCAAGCATCAAGTTGATCATAGCATCCAATTCTTTTTCTATGATAGTTTTTATTATACCCAACTTGGATGCTCATCATTCTAAGACCAACTTTGTAACCATAGAAAATACCATGCTGTTCTAAGAAACTCTCAAAATAATATAAGTGAAGTATGAGAGACTAGCAATTTTTCAAAATTATTCCACCGCCTTGCTCTAAAAGATATAAGTGAAGCACTAGAGCAAAAACTATCAAGCTCAAAAGATATAAGTGAAGCACATAGAGTATTCTAGCAAATTCTAATCAAATGGGCTTCTCCCAAAAGGTGTGTACCGCAAGGATGATTGTGGTAAACTAACAAGCAAAGACTAATATAATACACGACACTCCAAGCAAAACACATATCATGTAGCGAATAAAAATATAGCTCCAAGTAAAGTTACCAATGAACGAAGACGAAAGAGGGGATGCCTTCCCAGGACATCCAGAAGCTTAGGCTTTTGGCTATCCTTGAATATCTTGGGGTGCCATGGGCATCCCCAAGCTTAGGATATTGCCACTCCTTATTCCATAGTCCATAAAAGCCTTACCAAAACTTGAAAACTTCACAACACAAAACTCAACAGGAAATCTTATAAGCTCCGTTAGTGAAAGAAAACAAAACCACCACATAAGGTACTGACATGAACTCATTCTTTATTTATTTTGGTGTTAAACCTACTGTATTATAACTTCCTTATGGTTTATAAACTAATTTACTAGCCATAAATGCATTGAAATAAGCAAACAACACACGAAAAACAGAACCTGTCAAAAACAGAACAGTCTGTAGCAATCTGTAACTAACGCAAACTTCTGGAACTCTAAAAATCCTACCAAAATAGGACATACTGGAAAATTTGTTTATTGATCCGCATCAAAAAGAATAAATGAAAAATCACGTTTCTGTGATTTATTGAATTTTTTCTCGTGAGCGCAAAGTTTCTGTTTTTCAGCAGAATCAAATCAACTATCATCATAGTTTATCCTATAGGTTCTACTTGGCACAAACACTAACTAAAAGATAAAAACACAACTAAACAGAGAGTAGATACAAGATTTATTCCTAAACAGGAGCAAAAACAAAAAAACATAAAGAAAAATTGGGTTGCCTCCCAACTAGCGCTATCGTTTAACGCCCCTAGCTAGGCATAAATGCAAAGATAGATCTAACGAGTACCATCTTTGGCACTTGACTTTTTAATGGAGTTGTGTTCAGGTCCGGGAGGCTCTTTGTGCTTCCCTTCATGCTTAGATATCCTTTGATCTAAGGCATCCAACCGCTTATTACAAAGTACAATCAAGTTATTCATGCGGTTGATACTCCCACCAATATTCTTAAGTGGTTCATCAATTTTTTGCAATTCACAAAGTTTCTCTAAAATTTGAGTTCCTTCAAGAGAGAAGGAAGATCCCTTTTTTAAGGGAAGCACTCCTACTATCCCTTCTATAATTTCATAAGCGAAACTAGGATCAATTTCAATAAAACATCCTTTAGCGGCAAAATCAAGAAGTTGTCTATGGGATAGGGTTAACCCAACATAAAAATTGCGCATTAAAATCTTGAAATCTCCTTCCACGGCACAACTACGATAAGATTCTAACATCCTAAACTAATCATCTTTTAAATTTTCTCCTTGTCCTTGCTTGAAGTGAAGAACTTCAAAATCGGGAGACGAAGGGATAAAGATCGAGCTGGCCATAATGACAAGGCAAACGAGCGAACACACGGGCAACGGAAAAAGGCAAGCGGAAAGAGAGGAGGAGATTGGGAAAGAGAGGGCGAATAAAATGGCAAGGGTGAAGTGGGGGAGAGGAAAACGAGAGGCAAATAATGTAAATGCGAGGGAGATGGGTTTGTGATGGGTACTCGGTATGTCTTGACTTGAGCGAAGACCTCCCTGGCAAAGGCGCCATAAATCCTTCTTGCTACATCTTGAGCTAGCGTTGGTTTTCGTCGAAGAGGAGAGGGTGATGCAGCAAGTGTAGCGTAAGCATTTCCCTCAGTTTTGAGAACCAAGGTATCAATCCAGTAAGATGCTCCTCAAAAGTCCCACGCACCTACACAAACAAACTGAGAACTTGCAACCAACGCAATAAAGGGGTTGTCAATCCCTTCACGGCCACTTACGAAAGTGAGATCTAATAAAGATAGTAATATATTTTTGGTATTTTGTAATATAGATGCAAAAAGTAAAGATGCAAATGAAAGTAGATTGAAAGCAAATGATAAGAGATAGACCCGGGGGACATAGGTTTCACTAGAGGCTTCTCTCAAGATAGGAAAGCGCATAGTTATGAGATTATCTAGGCATGATCATGTATATAGGCATCACGTCCATAACAAGTAGACCGACTCCTGCCTGCATCTACTACTATTACTCCACACATCGACCGACTCCTGCCTGCATCTAGAGTATTAAGTTCATAAGAACAGAGTAACGCATTAAGCAAGATGACATGATGTAGAGGGATAAACTCATGCAATATGATATAAAACCCCTCTTGTCATCCTCGATGGCAACAATACAATACGTATCTTGCAACCCTTTCTGTCACTGGGTAAGAACACCGCAAGATTGAACCCAAAGCTAGACTCTTCTCCCATGGCAAGAAAGACCAATCTAGTAGGCCAAACCAAACTGATAATTCGAAGAGACTTGCAAAGATAACTCAATCATACATAAAAGAATTCAGAGAAGATTCAAATATTATTCATAGATAAACTTGATCATAAACCCACAATTTATCGGATCTCGACAAACACACCGCAAAAAGAGATTACATCGAATAGATCTCCACAAGAGAGGGGGAGAACATTGTATTTAGATCCAAAAAGAGAGAAGAAGCCATCTAGCTAATAACTATGGACCTGTAGGTCTGTGGTAAACTACTCACAACTCATCGGAGGGGCAAGGATGTTGATGTAGAAGCCCTCCGTGGTCGATTCCCCCTCCGGCAGAGTGCCGGCGAAGGCTCCAAGATGGGATCTCGCGGATACAGAAGGTTACGGCGGTGGAAATTGTGTTTCATGGTGCCCCTGGATGTTTTCGGGGTCCGTAGGTATATATAGGAGGAAGAAGTACGTCGGTGGCCGCCCGAGGGGCCCACAAGACAGGGGGCGCGCCCTACAGGGAGGGGGGCGGCTTCCTATCTCGTGGCTTCCTCGATAGCTTCTTGACTTGCACTCCAAGCTCTCCTGATCACGTTCGTTCCAAAAATCACGCTCCCGAAGGTTTCATTCCGTTTGGACTCCGTTTGATATTCCTTTTCTTCGAAATACTGAAATAGGCAAAAAAACAGCAATACGGGCTGGGCCTCCGGTTAGTAGGTTAGTCCCAAAAATGATATAAATGTGTAAAATAAAGCCCATAAACATCCAAAAGGGGTAATATAATAGCATGGAACAATCAAAAATTATAGATACGTTGGAGACATATCATGAGGCGCGCGAATGGCATGGGCTGAGTGGGGCGTGTGAACGGCAGGGCTTCCCATGATCTCCCATGATACGGGCTTTTGAGAGCCCACGGATATGAGATCAAACGGTTGCATGGCGTGATTCTAGACCTATGGGTGAATATCCTATCATGGAGGGTTATCCTGCAAAGTTTCAACAACTTAGCATGCGAGCGTTCGATCTCAGATCCAAGGGCTGCCAGCAGCCCATATCATGGTTGCGCCTACCACGACTGTCGCCTCGCTCGCCCGGTCGCGCCCTTGAGATTTCACATGGTGCGTAGTCTATCTGATGTTGGCATGGCATACATAGTCATCACTTAGTCATTCATACAACAAGGTTAGCTATAAGGTTGGCTATAAGAGTACTTTTTTACTTCTCCCTATATCTTTCTTTGTAGTATTTATTGCATTTTCCAAGGAGTGACCTCTTCCAATCAAATGGTGCTTAGATGAGGTGCTAAGGGCATTAAATGGCTTAGCAACTCAAGTACCCAATGAATAGGTGCTTAGTTTTTTGTTGGTAAGGGCATATCCAACAATTGTAAGATAAATGTAGGTAAATTTGCCACCTAGGACATAGTGATTATGTGTAATGTAATAAATGTGGAGAGAGAGAGAGAGCAAAGTTGTATGTAGATTAACCAACAACATTTGCACAAGCTCCAAGGTGAAATAGAGAGCAAAGTTGTATGTAGATTAACCAACAACATTTGCACAAGCTCCAAGGTGAGATGGAGAGCAATCACATTTATTTTCTCGCGTGTACGAGCAAGTACAATAGTGGGCTATAATCCTGCTTACATGACATTTTTGCATATGTGGAGGAGAGAGGCAAGGAAAAGTGGAGGAGTGGGCTCTCATGCAAGAGCCAGCCTCTACACATGCTCCTAGACAAAAGCATTTAATACAAGGAGAGAGATAGAGAGAAAGTGAGAAAAACCTTATAGCCAACCCTATTGTATGACTAATAAATAATACTACTAACTTTTGATGACATCGCATGTTTATATACTCATGCAGCACTAGTAGCTGGCTATACTAACCATGCTCTACATGGTGGAGCATTGGGAGAGGCGCATGTGTACCATCGAGGTGGTCAAGAATCAGGAGACTCATGTCGGTCGTAGCACCGCGGTTAAAATGATAATGGCAAGTCAAATAACGGGGCCCCACCTGTCCAATAGTAACTTGCTGTCAAATCACACAACCCTACGTTTGCAGCAGCCTACTCCCTCATCTTCTCATGTCTCTGTCGAACCGACTAGGCGGAATTGCCCCGCCTACCGCGCGGGAAAAGCCCCGCCCTCGACTTTTAAATATAATTTTGTATCCATGGATTGCGCCATGGAGCAAAGCCTCAAGATAACGGTGGTACACATGTACGGAGTATACAACATGTGCATCGCGTCCGCGTCGCACCCCAGACGGTCGATCGGCCTGGCACGCCGCTCTCTGAATGGAACGCGCGTCATATATATTGTGTTTGCAAACAGATGTGGGCCCGCAATTGAGAACCAACCATAGGCACACTCCCCAACCCCGCAAATCGGGTGAGTTAATAGAAGAGAGAGAGACGAGTGATAGTATTGGAGCAGTGTTGTACAGTCGTCGGTGCGTGGACGATCCCTGCATGACACGGAAGATCAGTTCGTCCATGCATGTGACCAGACTCCAGCAGACACGGCTGGATTGGTGTAACATCCCAATATTCTAAATTTAGGAATGTTATATTAAATAAATAGTTTTGATTGTTTGTTTGATTGTGATGTGGTTGTTTGCGTGAAATTGACTGAAATTTGAAACTTTTTGAAAGTTAAATGAGAGGGAATGAAATGACTTTGCCAAACTTTCACCTTGCATTTATGATCTCCATGAATTCAAATTCTTTTCAAATATAAAACCCTAGAGAGAAGATGCCATGACTTCTCCGTTATAAATGAAAAGGGTTTTGAAAATATTTGAATTTCATTTGGAAATATTTCCAATTCAGAAACTTTATGCAACTCAATGATTTTCATGAGATAAGATAAAATGACTTCTTCAAATCATATTAAATATGAGTTGGAAGTTTAAAAGAATAAAATTTAAAGTCCATTTGAGATTATTTTCAATTTGGAGTTATTTGGGCTTTATTCAAATTATTTTTCTCAAAAAATAAAATACATGGAAAATAGGGTAAAATGATTCCCTACATTAGAAAATTGGAGAAAAATAAATTTGAAATCATTTTGGTATTTTAGAAATGATTTTTATTCGATTTTATTGCAACCGTAGCACTGTTCAGTTTATTTGAATTTTTGTGCAATTTATTTTCCGCTAAAAATACGTACATGTTTTAGAAAATCTTTTCTGAAAATTTTGATATATGATATGCCTATGTACAATTTTATTTTTATTTTTCATTGTTCAGTTTTTCCTTTTCTGTTTTTATTTTTTTAAATAAACTCTCTGTGCGGCCCATAACTATCCGACGCCCACGTACGCAACATAGTCAACAGACAGGACCTTAACAGTTTAATTTATTTTTTGGTTATGCTTGGGAAAAAATATTATTTTCAGAAATATTTCTTTTTCTTGAAAAAAACATGCGCGTGTTCGCCGGCCGGCGAACCTGTGCGTTTTTTTCTCTTTTCTATCTTTTCGTCTACGTTTAGTCCCACATTGCCTAGCCTTTGACCTATAAACCTCTTTTCCGCCTATAAATATAGATCCGTAGAGCCTTCAAAAATTATCCACTGCGGATTAAATTAGTATTTTGGTTTGACTAGCTGAAAAATATATTTCTTCTCTTCGATGGGACTTCTAGAAGTTGTCTCCTTTCTCCGAAGTCGTCATTTCTCTATCTTAAAGGTACATTTCTTCGTTTTTTATACTTCCATAGTTTATTATTTTAAGACTAGTGTACAATACAATAATTAGATTTATAAATTAGTCCATGTATTTACATTTTAAGACTAGAATTCTTCTAGCCATAGCCTTTTCTTTCGTAAAACAGTTTGGCCCTGATTTTTTAAATAACCATAACTTTTTAACCGTTCATCCAAATTAGACGAAACCAACGCCAATATTTTCGTCTTAATTCCACCTATCTAGTGAATCTATCAAATAATTTTTTTGCAACTTTCAAATTTCAAAATTTGTTCAGATTCATACTCAAAATTCTTTTGATCATATCTTTTTATCCGTACCTCCGTTTTTGATGAAACCAACGCCTAAATCTTCGTAACAATCCCCTCTGTCCAGTAAACCAACTTGAACATGTTTTTGAGAATTTAAAATTTGAGTTTAGTTCAGATTAGTATTCGATCTTGTTTCATCTATTTCTTGAGTTTAGTAACTCCGTTTGAGTTGATTCCTTTTGCAAATCATAGTTGATCACATGTACCTATTGTTAAGACCAAATCCACAAAAATATAATGATGTTAATTTTTTTCTGTTTAGATTTGTTATTTGCTTGTTTCCGAATTTTATTTGGATCTTTCCTCGATTTCCCTTTGCATCTTTTGCTTGAGTGAGTATGTATGTAATTGCTGTTGGGGAACGTAGTAATTTCAAAAAAAAAATCCTACGCACACGCAAGATCATGGTGATGCATAGCAACGAGAGGGAAGAGTGTTGTCTACATACCCTTGTAGACCGTAAGCGGAAGCGTTAGCACAACGCGGTTGATGTAGTCGTACGTCTTCACGGCCCGACAGATCAAGCACCGAAACTACGGCACCTCCGAGTTCTAGCACACGTTCAGCTCGATGACGTCCCTCGAACTCCGATCCAGCCGAGTGTCGAGGGAGAGTTCCGTCAGCACGACGGTGTGGTGACGATCTTGATGTTCTACCGTCGCAGGGCTTCGCCTAAGCACCGCTACAATATTATCGAGGAGGACTATGGTGGAGGGGGGCACTGCACACGGCTAATAGATCTCAACGATCAATTGTTGTTGTGTCTAAGGGGGGGAGTCCTACTCCCACCGGGAGTAGGACTCCTCCTTTCCTTGTTGGAGAAGGAAAGAGGAGGAGTAGGACTCCTCCTTTCCTTGTTGGAGAAGGAAAGAGGAGGAGAGGGAGAAGGAAAAGTGGGCTGCCCCCCTTGTCCAATTCGGACTAGAGGGGGGGCGCAGGCCTCCTTCCTTTTGGCCTCTCTCCTCTATTCCTGTATGGCCCAATAAGGCCCATATACTCCCCGGCGAATTCCCGTAACTCTCCGGTACTCCGAAAAATATCCGAATCACTCAGAACCTTTCCGAAGTCCGAATATAGTCGTCCAATATATCGATCTTTACGTCTCGACCATTTCGAGACTCCTCGTCATGTCCCCGATCTCATCCGGGACTCCGAACTCCTTCGGTACATCAAAATTCATAAACTCATAATATAACTGTCATCGAAACCTTAAGCGTGCGGACCCTACGGGTTCGAGAACAATGTAGACATGACCTAGAACTATTCTCGATCAATAACCAATAGCGGAACCTGGATGCTCATATTGGCTCCTACATATTCTGCGAAGATCTTTATCGGTCAAACCGCATAACAACATAAGTTATTCCCTTTGTCATCGGTATGTTACTTGCCCGAGATTCGATCGTCGGTATCCAATACCTAGTTCAATCTCGTTACTGGCAAGTCTTTTTACTCGTTACGTAATGCATCATTCCGTAACTAACTCATTAGCTACATGGCTTGCAAGGCTTATAGTGATGTGCATTACCGAAAGGGCCCAGAGATACCTCTCCGACAATCGGAGTGACAAAACCTAATCACGAAATACGTCAACCCAACATGTACCTTTGGAGACACCTGTAGTACTCCTTTATAATCACCCAGTTACGTTGTGACATTTGGTAGCACCCAAAGTGTTCCTCCGGTAAATGGGAGTTGCATAATCTCATAGTTACAGGAACATGTATAAGTCATGAAGAAAGCAATAGCAACATACTAAACGATCAAGTGCTAAGCTAACGGAATGGGTAAAGTCAATCACATCATTCTCCTAATGATGTGATCCCATTAATCAAATGACAACTCTTTTGTCCATGGTTAGGAAACATAACCATCTTTGATAAACGAGCTAGTCAAGTAGAGGCATACTAGTGACACTATGTTTGTCTATGTATTCACACATGTATTATGTTTCCGGTTAATACAATTCTAGCATGAATAATAAACATTTATCATGATATAAGGAAATAAATAATAACTTTATTATTGCCTCTAGGGCATATTTCCTTCAATCTCCCACTTGCACTAGAGTCAATAATCTAGTTCATATCATCATGTGATTTAACACCAATATTCACATCTGTATGTGATTAATACCCATAGTTCACATCGTCATGTGATCAACACCCAAAGGGTTTACTAGAGTCAATAATCTAGTTCACATCGCTATGTGATTAACACCCAAAGAGTACTAAGGTATGATCATGTTTTGCTCGTGAGAGAAGTTTAGTCAACGCGTCTGTCATATTACAGAGTCGTATGTATTTTGCAAATATTCTATGTCTACAATGCTTTGCACGAAGCTACTCTAGCTAATTGCTCCCACTTTCAATATGTATACAGATTGAGACTTAGAGTCATCTGGATCGGTGTAAAAGCTTGCATCGATGTAACTCTTTACGACAAACTCTTTTATCACCTCCATAATCGAGAAACATATCCTTATTCTACTAAGGATAATTTTGACCAATGTCCAGTGATCTACTCCTAGATCACTATTGTACTCCCTTGCCAAACTAGGGCAGAGTATACAATAGGTCTGGTCCATAGCATGGCATACTTTTATAGAACCTATGACTGATGCATAGGGAATGATTTTCATTCTCTTTCTATTTTCTGCCGTGGTCGGGTCTTGAGTCTTACTCAATTTCACACCTTTGCAACACAGGCAAGAACTCTTTCTTTGACTATTCCATTTTGAACTATTTCAAAATCTTGACAAGGTATGTACTTATTGAAAAACTTATCAAGCGTCTTGATCTATCTCAATAGATCTTGATGCTCAATATGTAAGCAGCTTCACCGAGGTCTTTCATTGAAAAACTTTTTATTCAAGTATCCTTTTATGCTATCCAGAAATTCTATATCATTTCCAATCAACAATATGTCTTGCACATATAATATCAGAAATGCTACAGATCTCCCACTCACTTTCTTGCAAATACAGGCCTTTCCAAAAGTCTGTATAAAACCATATGCTTTGATCAACTCATCAAAGCGTATATTCCAACTCCGAGATGCTTGCACCAGTCCATTGATGGATCGTTGGAGCTTGCACATTTTGTTAGTACCTTTAGGATTTAACAAAACCTTCTGGTTGCATCATATACAACTCTTCTTTAATAAATCCATTAAAGAATGTAGTTTTGACATCCATTTGCCAGATTTCATAACATGTGGCATTGCTAACATGATTTGGACAGACTTAAGCATCACTACAGTTGAGAAAATCTCATTGTAGTCAACACCTTGAACTTGTTGAAAACATTTCGCAACAAGTCGAGCTTAGTAGATAGTAACACTACTATCAATGTCCGTCTTCCTCTTGAAGATCCATTTATTTAACATGGCTTTCTGATCATCAAGCAAGTCAATCAAAGTCCATACTTTGTTCTCATACATGGATCCTATCTCAGATTTCATGGCCTTAAGCCATTTCGCGGAATCTGGGCTCATCATCGCTTCCTCATAGTTCGTAGGTTCATCATGGTCTAGTAACATGACTTCTAGAACGGGATTACCATACCACTTTGGTGCGGATCTTATTCTGGAAGACCTACGAGGTTCGGTAGTAACTTGATCTGAAGCTTCATGATCATCATCATTAACTTCCTCACTAATCGGTGTAGGCATCACTGGAACTGATTTCTGTGATGAACTACTTTCTAATTTGGGAGAAGGTACAATTACCTTATCAAGTTCTACTTTCCTCCCACTCAGTTCTTTCGAGAGAAACTCCTTCTCTAGAAAGGATCCGAATTTAGCAACGAAAATCTTGCCCTCAGATCTGTGATAGAAGGTGTACCCAATTGTCTCTTTTGGGTATTCTATGAAGATGCACTTCTCCGATTTGGGTTCGAGCTTATCAGGTTGAAAACCTTTTTCATATAAGCATCGCAACTCCAAGCTTTAAGAAACGACAGCTTAGGTTTACTGCTAAACCATAGTTCATATGGTGTCGTCTCAACGGATTTAGATGGTGCCCTTTTAACGTTAATGCAGCTGTCTCTAATGCATAACCCCAAAACGATAATGGTAAATCAGTAAGAGACATCATAGATCGCACCATATCCAATAAAGTGCGGTTACGACGTTCGGACACACCATAACGTTGTGGTGTTCCAGGTGGCGTGAGCTGTGAAACTATTCCACACTGTTTTAATTGAAGACCAAACTCGTAACTCAAATATTCGTCTCCATGATCAGATCGTAGAAACTTTATTTTTCTTGTTATGATGATTTTTCCACTTTACTCTGAAATTCTTTGAACTTTTCAACTATTTCAGACTTATGTTTCATCAAGTAGATATACCCATATCTGCTCAAATCATCTGTAAAGGTTAGAAACTAACGATACTTGCCACGAGCATCAACACTCATTGGACCGCATACATCGGTATGTATTGTTTCCAATAAGTCAGTAGCTCGTTCCATTGTTCCGGAGAACGGAGTTTTAGTCATCTTGCCCAAAAGGCACGGTTCGCAAGCATCAAATGATTCATAACCAAGTGATTCCGAAAAAACATCTTTATGGAGTTTCTTCATGCGCTTTACACCGATATGACCCAAACAGCAGTGCCATAAATAAGTTGCACTATCATTATCAACTTTGCATCTTTTGGCATCAATATTATGAATATGTGTATCACTACGATCGAGATCCAACAAACTATTTTCATTGGGTGTGTGACCATCAAAGGTTTTATTCATTTAAATAGAACAACAATTATTCTCTGATTTTAAATGAATAACCATATTGCAATAAACATGATCAAATCATATTCATGCTCAACGCAAACACCAAATAACATTTATTTAGGCTCAACACTAATCCCGAAAGTATAGGGAGTGTGCGATGATGATCATATCAATCTTGGAACCACTTCCAACACACATCGTCACTTCACCCTCAACTAGTTTCTGTTTATTCTGTAACTCCTGTTTCGAGTTACTAATCTTAGCAACCGAACAAGTATCAAATACTCAGGAGTTACTATAAACACTAGTAAGGTACACATCAATAACATGTATATCAAATATACCCTTGTTCACTTTGCCATCCTTCTTATCCACCAAATATTCAAGGCATTTCTGCTTCTAGTGACCATTTCCTTTGCAGTATAATCACTCAGTTTCAGGCTTTGGTCCAGTTTTGGGCTTCTTCGCGGAGTGACAACTTGCTTGCCATTCTGCTTGAAGTTCCCTTTCTTTCCCTTTGCCCTTTTCTTGAAACTAGTGGTCTTGTCAATCATCAACACTTGATGCTCTTTCTTGATTTCTACCTTTGTTGATTTCAGCATCACGAAGAGCTTGGGAATCGTTTTCATCATCCCTTGCATTATAGTTCATCACGAAGTTCTACTAACTTGGTGGTGGTGACTAGAGAATTCTGTCAATCACTATCTTATCTAGAAGATTAACTCCCACTTTATTCAAGCGATTGTAGTACCCAGACAATCTGAGCACATGCTCACTAGTTGAGCGATTCTCCTCCATCTTTTAGCTATAGAACTTGTTGGAGATTTCATATCTTTCAACTCGGGTATTTTCTTGAAATATTAACTTCAACTCCTGGAACATCTCATATGGTCCATGACGTTCAAAATGTTTTTGAAGTCCCGATTCTAAGCCGTTAAGCATGGTGCACTAAACTATCAAATAGTCATCATATTGAGCTAGCTAAATGTTCATAACGTCTGCATCTGCTCCTGCAATAGGTCTGTCACCTAGCGGTGAATTAAGACATAATTCTTCTGTGCAGCAATGAGGATAAACCTCAGATCACGGACCAAGTCCGCATCATTGCTACTAACATTTTTCAACTTAGTTTTCTCTAGGAACACATATAAAAACATAGGGAAGCAAAAACATAGGGAAGCAACAACGCAAGTTATTGATCTACAACATAATTTACAAAATACTACCAGGACTAAGTTCATGATAAATTAAAGTTCAATTAATCATATTACTTAAGAACTCCCACTTAGATAGACATCCCTCTAATCCTCTAAGTGATTACGTGATCCATATCAACTACACCATGTCCGATCGTCACGTGAGATGGAGTAGTTTCAACGGTGAACATCAATTTATTGATCATATCTACTATATGATTCATGCTCGACCTTTCGGTCTCCGTGTTCCGAGGCCATATCTTTATATGCTAGGCTCGTCAAGTTTAAACCTGAGTATTTCGCGTGTGCAACTGTTTTGCACCCATTGTATTTGAACGTAGAGCCTATCACACCCGATCATCACGTGGTGTCTCAGCATGAAGAACTTTCACAACGGTGCATACTCAGGGAGAACACTTCTTGAAAATTTTAGTGAGAGATCATCTTAAAATGCTACCGTCAATCAAAGCAAGATAAGATGCATAAAGGATAAACATCACATGCAATCAATATAAGTGATATGATATGGCCATCATCATCTTGTGCTTGTGATCTCCATCTTCGAAGCACCGTCGTGATCACCATCGTCACCGGCACGACACCTTGATCTCCATCGTAGCATCGTTGTCGTTACGCCATCTATTGCTTCTACGACTATCGCTACCGCTTAGTGATAAAGTAAAGCAATTACAGGGCGTTTGCATTTCATACAATAAAGAGACAACCATATGGCTCCTGCCAGTTGCCGATAACTTCGGTTACAAAACATGATCATCTCATACAATAAAATATAGCATCACGTCTTGACCATATCACATCAGAACATGCCCTGCAAAAACAAGTTAGACGTCCTCTACTTTGTTGTTGCAAATTTTACGTGGCTGCTACGGGCTGAGCAAGAACCGTTCTTACCTACGCATCAAAACCACAACGATAGTTCGTCAAGTTAGTGTTGTTTTAACCTTCGCAAGGACCGGGCGTAGCCACACTCGGTTCAACTAAAGTTGGAGAAACAGACACCCGCTAGTCACCTGTGTGCAAAGCACGTCGGTAAAACCAGTCTCGTGTAAGCGTACGCGTAATGTCGGTCCGGGCCGCTTCATCCAACAATACCGCCGAACCAAAGTATGACATGCTGGTAAGCAGTATGACTTGTATCGCACACAACTCACTTGTGTTCTACTCGTGCATATAACATCAATGCATATAACCTAGACTCGGATGCCACTGTTGGGGAACGTAGTAATTTCAAAAAAAAATCCTACGCACACGCAAGATCATGGTGATGCATAGCAACGAGAGGGAAGAGTGTTGTCTACATACCCTTGTAGACCGTAAGCGGAAGCGTTAGCACAACACGGTTGATGTAGTCGTACGTCTTCACGCCCGACCGATCAAGCACCAAAACTACGGCACCTCCGAGTTCTAGCACATGTTCAGCTCGATGACGTCCCTCGAACTCCGATCCAGCCGAGTGTCGAGGGAGAGTTCCGTCAGCACGACGGCGTGGTGACGATCTTGATGTTCTACCGTCGCAGGGCTTCGCCTAAGCACCGCTACAATATTATCGAGGAGGACTATGGTGGAGGGGGGCACCGCACACGGCTAATAGATCTCAAGGATCAATTGTTGTTGTGTCTATGGGGTGCCCCCTGCCCCCATATATATAGGAGCAAGGGAGGGGGCGGCTGGCCTATGGAGGAGGCGCACCAAGGGGGGAGTCCTACTCCCACCGGGAGTAGGACTCCTCCTTTCCTTGTTGGAGAAGGAAAGAGGAGGAGTAGGACTCCTCCTTTCCTTGTTGGAGAAGGAAAGAGGAGGAGAGGGAGAAGGAAAAGTGGGCAGCCCCCCCTTGTCCAATTCGGACCAGAGGGGGGGCCCAGGCCTCCTTCCTTTTGGCCTCTCTCCTCTATTCCCGTATGGCCCAATAAGGCCCATATACTCCCCGGCGAATTCCCGTAACTCTCCGGTACTCCGAAAAATACCCGAATCACTCGGAACCTTTCCGAAGTCCGAATATAGTCGTCCAATATATCGATCTTTACTCTCGACCATTTCGAGACTCCTCGTCATGTCCCCAATCTCATCCGAGCCTCTGAACTCCTTCGGTACATCAAAACTCATAAACTCATAATATAACTGTCATCGAAACCTTAAGCGTGCGGACCCTACGGGTTCGAGAACAATGTAGACATGACCTGGAACTATTCTCGGTCAATAACCAATAGCGGAACCTGGATGCTCATATTGGCTCCTACATATTCTGCGAAGATCTTTATCGGTCAAACCGCATAACAACATAAGTTATTCCCTTTGTCATCGGTATGTTACTTGCCCGAGATTCGATCGTCGGTATCCAATACCTAGTTCAATCTTGTTACTGGCAAGTCTCTTTACTCATTACGTAATGCATCATTCCGTAACTAACTCATTAGCTACATGGCTTGCAAGGCTTATAGTGATGTGCATTACCGAGAGGGCCCAGAGATACCTCTCCGACAATCGGAGTGACAAAACCTAATCTCGAAATACACCAACCCAACATGTACCTTTGGAGACACCTGTAGTAATCCTTTAAAATCACCCAGTTACATTGTGACGTTTGGTAGCACCCAAAGTGTTCCTCCGGTAAATGGGAGTTGCATAATCTCATAGTTACAGGAACATGTATAAGTCATGAAGAAAGCAATAGCAACATATTAAACGATCAAGTGCTAAGCTAATGGAATGGGTCAAGTCAATCACATCATTCTCCTAATGATGTGATCCCGTTAATCAAATGACAACTCTTTTGTCCATGGT
Source organism: Triticum aestivum (assembly GCF_018294505.1). NCBI lineage: Eukaryota > Viridiplantae > Streptophyta > Magnoliopsida > Poales > Poaceae > Triticum > Triticum aestivum. The sequence continues at coordinate 362,827,219 of NC_057807.1, forward strand.
TAGGAAACATAACCATCTTTGATAAACGAGCTACTCAAGTAGAGGCATACTAGTGACACTATGTTTGTCTATGTATTCACACATGTATTATGTTTCCGGTTAATACAATTCTAGCATGAATAATAAACATTTATCATGATATAAGGAAATAAATAATAACTTTATTATTGCCTCTAGGGCATATTTCCTTCAATTGCTTGCTCATGATAGATTGAACGGAGTATGACGAGTAGAACTATCAGGAATTATGAGTGCGAAGGATCTTCATCGACAGTACAAGGCAAGTTCACACTTTGATCTTATTTTTCATACCCAGTTTTTATGCATTAGTTTTCCCCCTCAAAGATTTGCATGAGTAGGATTGGGAATTTGGGCATTGCTATGTAGTGATGAGGTAGGAACCTTTTACCTTTGATTCACCTCGGGAATTTTACGTGATGCTCTTATTGCTTAGCCATGCTCGTAGACGTGGATTGGTATGTGAGAATCATGCAAGTTGTGAGAGATAATAAAGGGAAACTTAAGGTGGCTACTTTAACACACATCTGGGTGGAATGGTTGGGGCACCCTGGGGATATACCAGTGGCTTACCCGGGCACCTGGGGAATCCAATGTTGTCCTAGGAGATCCCGGGGTACCCGTGTGATCATCCTATGGAATGCCACCCACGCTCAAAGGGATCATATGATATTTCATGCCTAGAAACTTCCGTGTGCAGCCACAAGCCATTATGGGCTCTGGCATAGTTGAGTAAGTTGTGTGAGCTCTTGAAGAGGTGGACTAGCAGATGTAGGGGGGTTGTAGGTGTACCGGTCCGCCCGGAGTAGAGAGTAAATGCTTCCAAAAGACTGTGTCTCGGTCATCCCGTTCTCAAACACCAGGCAGTGCGAGGACTTCAAGGGAGGCGATCGAGTCTTGTGGGGAAAAGTGCGCAACCTTTGCAGAGTGTACAAACTAATCATGATTAGCCGTGTCCCCGGTTATGGACATCTTGAGTATCTGGAATTGGATATTATTGTTGATCTCATCACTCTTAATTTAATTGAATTGGGTTTAATGATGATTCTTAATAGGGGTTTGAGTTGGGGGAACCTTCTCAAATATTGGTCAACTTGGGAGTAGTAAATAAAATTTATCCCTTTGTTGTAGGGAAAAATCAGCTTTACGCAAAATTAAACTTAGAGCCACCACTAGCCAAATATGCATGTAGTGATAGCTATTGTTCATCATTACTCTATGGTGTGAATTTGCCGGTACATTTAATGTACTGACCTACATGGCTGCAATGTCTCATGTTGCAGGAATCTTACGACGAGTAAGTGATACGTTAGGGTTACGATGTCTACACTCAACTTTGCCGTTGGTGTTGTTGGGAACTCCACAACTTTGATGTTACTTCCACTATATGGATTCAGGTAATAGTATTTTCGTTACTTTTACATGTGGCTGCACTCTGTTATAAATCCTTGAGTACTGTGTGTGTCAGCATACCGATCCAGGGATGCCACTTGAGCACAGAGACTTGATCCATTTGGGTCGGGTCGCTACAAGATGGTATTAGAGCACATGTTGACTAGGACGTGACCCTAGAAACTGGCAAGCCCACAGGAAAGATTTTCTCTTAAACTTTACTTTAAAAAGATCTTTTAGCTCTCTTCTTTTATGAGCTTTATCAAATATTCCCTTTTAGTTAGACTATACCCCTTTCCCCTTTTGACCACACGAATATTTGACTGATGAGACCACTCCAAGAAGTACAAGATATCAAACAACTAAGACCACTTCAGAATGAAGAGGATTTTACCGTGTATTATTATAATGGAAACTACAACTGGTGAAGACTCTGAAGACTAGGAGAATACTCTGAAGACTAGGAGAATTTGAAGACTCCGAAGAATTTTCCAGATTGGTACGACCTAGGAAGGTTACCCTTATGGAACTTTTCAAGACTATTGAAGGTGTAAATACCCGAGATCAAGGTTTATCGCAGAGAGACCCGAACATGGAGCATTAAAACTCAAAAGTTTTGTCAAGAAAACCCTAAGGCAGGAGATATTAACTATGGAATGATAACTCATGGCAATGACATGGGCAGAAACACGGCTATCCTTGATGTTATCGCCAGCTTGTGCTGTCGTCACCATGCTGAGTTAAGCAATACATTTCCTCGAAAGGATTGGATGGCAGAAGGAAAATGGAGCACCTATCGCCTTACCGAGCAAGCAAAATATGAAGTTTTCACCTCAGCTAGTGTATCACCAGGATCTGGAGTTTTACCTCAAGAATTTTCGGATGGAACTTCTGGAAGCCTTATTCGACAAGGAAGCATTTCGTAAAGAGCTCAGAACCTGGAAGCTGAAAGTAGCCAAGATGGAGGAGCAAAACCTCAATATACTTTGAAGATTTAAAGAGTTGGACAACATTGAAGATTTATTGACCTTTAGAAGACCAAACCCTGTTATATACTTATGTTAGATGCGACAATTGTGAGTTGTCATTTGTTTGATGTTTTTCCGATGGACACAAAATAAAACCCATCTCTTCAAAACTATTGTTTGTATTGTGTGTATCCCTCTCTCTCCAACCTTATCTCGTCCTTACCCAAAACCCTTGGAACCAATAGAGGATGAATGGAGATGAACTCATATTTTCTGAACCGACGACTCAATTGGAGACGGATCGATGGGTTCAGAACATGGAAGTTCACATAAAGAATAACACTATAGACGGAAAGGATATGTCCCAGCATGCTTTTCAGTGCTTTGAGAGAGGTGCTTCTACTTGGTGGAGGATGTACCAAACCATCAATGGATGGCCAAGAGTAACCACTTGGGAAGAATTTAAGTTGACTCTGCGAAGGTCTCTCCTTGTGTCCCTGAATTTGAAGCCTTATGGAAATGATATGAAGAAACCTTGTGCACGCAAGCTTTGTGGAGCAATAGGACACAACCATAAATAACACAAGCATGAATGCCCTCATTGTGAAGAAGTCACCGAGCTGAAGAATGCCCAACTAGGCAGATTACTTGTTTCTTGTGTGAAGGGACTACCCACTCCCCTGCTCAGTGTCACTTTTACCCCATGGTACAAAGAACCATCCAGCAGAAGAAGGAAGCAATGAAAGGAGCCCTCATGGAAATTTTAGAAGAAACCACGATGAAGGAAGAGGTGGAGGACACCCCTGAAGAAGACCCAATTAAACCTTGCAGCAAGTCTTGCTATTCATGTGGAGAAGAAGGGCACATCCCAGAATTGTTTGAAGGGAGAATAAGTAGCATTTCCGATAGTGGAAGTACAGTATGACCCACAAGAAATAGAAGCCCTAATTGGCACGGAAAAGTACAGGAAGAGAAATAGATTGGATTCCAGGAACAACCCAATTTCTACAAAGAAGGACCTGAGTCATATCACATGTTTCAGGTGAAAAGATTTAGGGCACTACTTCAGCGGTTGCCCAAAAAGGAAGCCGAGGACCCAAGGAGGCTATGTAATCACAAGGAAACCTCGAGACTTGTTAGAAGTAATATGTTTCCACTGTAATGAAGCAGGGAACTTTGCCAAAGATTGTCCCAATGAGGATATTCATGTTAAATAGTTGAGTCTGTGAGAAATATAGTAGTAGTAGTGGGAACAATTCTTTTATATTGAGGTGTTGAGTTGAGGCATGTAATGGAAATGCAAGATATTGCAATAAATTCATGAAATCAATAAAGTTCATGTGTCATGATTTCATATGTTGAATTTTACGAGTTGTTACTCTATGAAGAAAGATTTTGACCATTGTCGGAGATATGAGAAATATGGTCTATGAAAGAATTTGTGCAATTCCAAGGGTGGTAGTACCCTGTGAGGACCCTTGACCTCTGGAAAAGATAATGATATTCCACGGAGTGGACTATAGACAAAATAAGTATGATTTTTGTCTTGATATGTGGCATACCCCAAGAATATGAAGGGATGAAGTACTATTGGGTATGAAGGAGGTATAATGTTGGTAATATGGAGCAATTGTAACCCCAGGATGAGTTGAAGCTATAAAAGTGATGAGGTGAGCCCATAACCCCCAGGCTCCAGGACCTGCCAAGAAGCAAGCACATTCTTGCAGAAGGAAAAACCCTGGAAAAAGATACAACTTTATCAACAGACGATCTTATAGGAGTTTACGCAAAACCTAAGAGATGTGAAGAAATGATAGATGTTTGTTTGGCTTTGTAAGTGCATCTAGTGCCACCCCTAGTTGGTTTTGGAGTATTGACGACAAACTTGGTTGAGGGACTAATGCGTTTGTGAGAATTGCAGGATAACGCAGGTAGTGTCCCTCATTGATTCAGTTTACCCCCTAAAAATGTATGAAGACATTGAAGACAATGGTGGTATGAGAAGATATTCATATTGAAGACTATGGCATGAGAAGACATTACGTGAAGACAATGGAGCGCGAAGACTGTGTGGTTTCGTCATGTCCTTTCTTCTTTGTTGAGTCATAGGAACCACCGTACTATTAAGGGGGTCCAAGTGAACTAAGTCAGAGTGACTGAAGTGATGCTCAACTCAAATCCTATGTCTTCGAGCGAAGACAATGAGAGCAAATCTTATCCAGAGTTGGATTAGTCAGCTTTGCTTGTAGCCCAAGTAAAGTTGTCGTGTGTGTTTGAAATTTGACCGTTGGAGCACGTGTCAGCTCCTTAGTGACCCAGGGTCATTTTGGACAAATCAGGTCGGGTTGCCTGGTGGCTATAAATAGCCCACCCCCTACACCATAAATTGGTGGCTGCTCAGAGTTTGTATACGGCTTTTGTCGTTTGAGAGCAACCCACCTCGAAGCATTTGAGAGAGAGAAATCCTTGCGAGGACAAAGCCCAAACACCCAGAGACAAAGAGTGTTAGGCATCACTGAAGTCTTTCTGTCTGTGTGACCTGAAGACTTATTGCACTTGAGGAATGTGTATCCTCCAGCCTGTTAGGCATCGCGTTCTGAGCATCCAAGAGTCATTGTGGATTGCCGAATGAACGAAGTCTGTGATGGTTTGGAAGTCTCCCTTGAAGACTTACCAGAGTGATTGGGCGAGGACTAAGTGATCTTAGCTCAAGGGGAATAAGGTGAAGACACGGTCTTCTGAGTTAACTCTCAGCCTCCCTAACCAGACGTACAGTTGTCACAGCAACTGGAACTGGTCCAACAAATCCTGTGTCCTCAACAAGCAACTGGTTCTATCTCTTCCCTCCTTTACTTTGAGTTTGTCTTCGTGAAGTCATTGCTTATTGTTTTATCCGATTGACTTCATTGCTTGACTACTATTGTTGATTGGCTTCATACTATCTTCCATCCTGATCCTACTACCTAGCTGCTATTAATCTTCAAACGTTAATGCTATTGCATACTTGATTCTGGCTTGCTTGTTGTAGTTTATCTTCCGCTGCATATCAATTAGGTTGTTTCTATCGTTTGTCTTCGAAACTTCCATGTTTTGAAGACTTTCCTAAAAATCACCTATTCACCCCCCCTCTAGTCGATAACTAGCACTTTCAATTGGTATCAGAGCAAGGTACTCCCTTGTTCGTGTGATTCGGTTTAACCACCTGGAGTTTCAGCTATGTTGACTGCAGGGATAATCAAGGTCTCCGCTGCTTGCCCCGTGTTCGATGGAACTGAATATCCCTACTGGAAGAATAAGATGCGCATGCATCTTGAAGCCATTGATGTCGACCTCTGGCATGTCGTCAAGAACGGCATTCCCAAAACTGGTGAAGGTGTCACCCCCACTGATGTCAAGAAGTTCATTCAACTGGACTCGACTGCAAAGAACATCATCTGTGGTCATCTGACCAAAGGACAGTATGGCCGTGTGAGTGCTCTGGAAACGTCAAAGCTAGTCTGGGACTGGCTGTCCAAGGTCAATGAAGGCGTCTCTACACAGAGAAACCAGAGGATCAGTGTTCTTCGCAATCTCTTCAATCGCTTCAAGAGAAACGACAATGAAAATGTCCAGCTCATGTTTGATCGCCTCACCGACATCACAAATGAGCTTCAGGCTCTCGGCGCCACTGAGATCACCAAGCATGAAATTGTCAAGACACTGCTGAGATCACTTGACACCTCTTTTGACACCCTTGCCCTCATGATACAAGAATGTCCTGACTTCAAGACACTTGATCCGTCTGATATACTTGAGAGGCTAAACACACATGCGTTCCAGCTTTCTGAGAAAAGAGATATTTATGGCCCCAACTATGGATGAACTCGTGCTTTGAAGGCAAAAGCTGTTTCCTCATCTGAAGAAGAAGAATCTGACTGCGGTTCTGACGATCCTGAAGACATTGGAAAGGAACTTGCCATGCTTGTGAAGAAGTTCCAGAGGTTCACCAAGAAGAAGGGCTTCAGAAAGTCTTCACGATCCAGCTCAAGAAATGATGAAGCTTCCACTCATGACAACAAGAAGAGAACCTGCCACAAATGCAAGAAACCTGGTCACTACATATCTGAGTGTCCACAGTGGGACAATGAGAAGAAGAAGAAGAAGAGCAAGGAATATGATTCTGATGACAAGAAGAAGAAGAAATCCTCAAAATCTTCTTCGAAGTCTTCATCATACAAGAAGAGCTCATCTGGCAAGGCTCGTGCTTTTGTTGGCAAGGAAATGGATTCAGAGGAGGAGTCTGCTTCGGAGGAGGCGGAGGTGGAGTCTGGTGAGGAGTCTGACCCTGGCGTTGCAAGTCTGGCTCTAGCCACAGCCTATGTCGCCAAGTCCATCTTCAACACTGAAGACAATGACGTCCACACCAACGCTGAAGCTAATGACAAAGACGATTCTTCTCCCACCTACTGCTTCATGGCACGTGGTGCCAAGGTAAAATCTCGTGATGCTTACTTTCAAACTTCAAGTGAAGATGACTCTGATTGTGAATCCAAACCTAGCTACAAAACACTTGCTAAAATTGCAACTGAACAACAAAGGGCTATGGAACATACTCAAAAACTGTTAGAAAAAAGCGATGACCTGTTGGACGCGGAAATGACACGTTCACAGTCCTTAGTAGAAGACATAAAAAATCTTCATGATAAGTACCATGAACTTGAAAATCTTCATGATACGCTCTCAACCACATATAAAAAGCTCTCCTATGATTATCTTCAAAGGAAGCAAGAGCTTGAGAAATTGAAAGCGACTCATGAAGATCTTCAAGCAGAGAATGAGTCACTTCGCGCTCAACAGATCAGTCCCGCTCAGGATGAATTCGAACCACCATGTTTAAAATGCATTGAGCGTGATAACGCTACATTTGTTGCTAAATGTTCCACTGCTGCTGCTGTTTCATTGTCTTCAACTACTGATGTGGTTACTAACCCCTCTGCGGAGGATACCACTAGTATTGCTGATGAAAATGCTAGGTTGAAGACATTGCTTGAAACAGGGATGTACAAAAGTTTGAAGGGACATCAGACTCTCTGCGATGTCCTCAAAAAGCAGATTCTGAATCGAAACCCTAGGAAAGAGGGTGTTGGGTTCGAGAGGAAAATGAATGCTGATGGTTCCTACTGGAAGCCTGAGCAGTATCCCAAAACCACATGGGTTGCTGCAAAGGAACCTTCAGTGGATCCATCCACTTTATCTGGATTTACCTGTGCTAATCCTATTATTATTGATGAATCCTTTGATGCAAACTATAAACTGTTCAAAAATCAGAATGGTGAAGTGTTTGCTAGGTATATTGGTACTAACTGCAGGAATGGACCTCCTATGAAGAAGATCTGGGTACCCAAAAGCTGCCTTGAAAATCTTCCAGTGAATGTCATCATGACACCACCAGTGAAGAAGACAAACCCCAGACCAAAGGCATCATATGGTCCAACGGCTACTTGCGAACACAGGACTCACTTGAGTCACCCTAACGCCAATGTTTTGTAGGGAAATCATACTCAGACTCATGAATACGAGCGTGTGTCTTCAAATCGATATGTTCATAGAACTAAGAACTTCTCTACTTATTCACATGAGTATCATTCATCTCCTGCAAGGCTATTTGCTAGGGCTTCAAAGCCGAAATTCTCAGATGCTGCACTTAGACTCATTGCTTCTAAGCCACCCCTGAAAATGTGGGTGGTGAAGAAGAACTAACTCTCTTTTGCAGAATGTGGTCTCCAGCCAGCAATCAATGGCGTCCGATACAATTGCTGGGGACCTAAAACATAAAGGGACGCATGATAAAATGACTTACTATGAATTCCACATATGAATTTCTTATCTATCATACTGTGTGCTAATCTTGATCTAAACTGTGATAATCCATGTGTGTGTAAAATGCTTATGCTTCACAACATACCTTGTGAAGCCTATCCTCCTAACTGCACTATAGGGCATGTCACCGAAAGCTTCAGAATGGATTATTGATAGTGGATGCACTAATCATATGACTGGTGATCAAAGTCTTCTCATGGACTCAACCTTACATCCATCCGACAAGAGTAAAATCACATTTGCTGACACTGGTAAAGGCAGAGTATTGGGTCTAGGTAGAGTTGCAATCTCAAGGGATCAACAAATGGATAAAGTGATGCTTGTTGAATCGCTTGGATTCAAATTAATGTCTGTCTCAATACTTTGTGACTTAAACATGATTGTGATATTTGGAAAATATCGTTGCCTTGTACTAATGGAATCTGACAAATCTCTAGTCTTTGAAGGGTATAGGAAAGGTGATCTATACATGGTAGATTTCTCAGCAGGTCCAAAACTTGCCGTATGTCTTCTTGCTAAAGCTTCAGAATGCTGGCTCTGGCATCGAAGGCTGGGGCACGCTGGCATGAGGAACTTGCATACTCTAGTCAAAAAGAAGCATGTCATAGGCATCGAAGGTGTCAAGTTCAAGAAAGATCATCTATGTGGTGCCTGCGAAGCTGGAAAGATGACAAGGGCCAAGCATCCCTCGAAGACAATCATGACAACATCTCAACCCTTCGAGTTGCTTCACATGGACTTATTTGGACCTACCCACTACTCAACCCTCACAACAACGACGTGTCTCTATGGCTTCGTCATTGTTGATGACTACTCAAGATACACATGGGTGCACATAATTCTCTACAAGACTGAAGTACAAGATGTTTTCAGACGATTCGCCAATCGAGCAATGAACAACTATGGTGTCAAGATCAAGCATATCAGAAGTGATAACGGCACTGAATTCAAGAACACCGGGCTTGATCTTTATCTGGATACAATGGGAATCACTCATTAATTTTCTGCTCCATACACACCTCAGCAAAATGGCATTGTAGAGCGCAAGAACAGAACCCTCATCGAGATGGCTCGAACAATGCTTGACGAGTACAAGACACCAAGAAAGTTCTGGCCTAAAGCCATTGATACAACCTGTCACATCATCAACCATGTCTACATCCATAAGCTTCTAGGAAAAACATCCTATGAGCTCCTCACTGGCAAGAAGCCAAATGTCAGCTACTTCAGAGTCTTTGGTGCTAGATGTTGGATCAAGGATCCCCATAACAAGTCAAAATTTGAACCCAAAGCTCACGAAGGCTTCATGCTTGGCTATGGAAAGGATTCACACTCTTACAGAGTCTTCAACCTCTTCCACTACAAAATTGTTGAAACAGTGGATGTGCGATTTGATGAAACCAATGGTTCACAAAGAGAAATTCTGCCAAGTACACTTGATGAAGCTTCTTCCTGTGAATCTATCAAGTTGATGGGAACTGGTGAGATCATGCCCTCTGAAGCACAACCTGAAGAGGAACTTATCATCTCTGCACCAAATCAACCTGAAGACAATGCTCAGACCGAAGACAATTCTCCCAATGATGACAATGATCAGCCAGAGCAGAATCTTCGTCCTGTTCATCCTCGTGTTGCGAATGAAGTTCAAATAGAGAAGATTATTGACAGCATCAATGCACCTGGTCCGCTCACTCGCTCAAGAGCAACACAGCTAGCAAATTTCTGTGGGCATTTTTCATTTGTGTCAATATCAGAACCCAAGAAAGTTGCTGAAGCTTTTATCGAACCTGAATGGATTCAAGCCATGCAAGAAGAACTTCAACAGTTCAAGCTGAATAATGTTTGGGAACTTGTCAAGCGACCTGACCCTCGCAAGCATAACATTATTGGAACAAAGTGGATATATCGAAACAAGCAAGATGAGCATGGTCAAGTCGTCAGAAGCAAAGCTCGTCTTGTGGCTCAAGGATATACTCAAGTTGAAGGAATTGACTTCGATGAAACATTTGCTCCTGTTGCTAGGCTTGAAGCTATTCACATACTGCTAGCCTATGCTAATCATCACAACATCTTGCTATATCAAATGGATGTAAAGAGTGCATTTCTGAATGGCAAGATTGAAGAAGTATATGTTGCACAACCACCTGGCTTTGAAGATCCAAAACATCCTGATATGGTGTACAAACTGAACAAAGCACTGTATGGCCTCAAACAAGCTCCTCGTGCCTGGTATGATACAATCAAAGACTTCCTGAAGAGCAAAGGCTTCAAACCTGGATCTCTCGATCCCACACTCTTCACGAAGACATATGATGGTGAACAGTTTGTGTGCCAAATATATGTGGATGACATAATCTTTGGCTGCACCAACCAGAAGTACAGTGATGAGTTTGGGTACATGATGCAAGAGCAATATAAAATGTCCATGATGGGAGAGTTGAAGTTCTTCCTTGGTCTTCAAATTCGTCAGCAACAAAATGGCATCTTCATATCTCAAGAAAAATACCTCAAAGATTGTCTGAAGAAGTTTGGAATGGAAGACTGCAAAGGCTACACGACGCCAATGCCAGCCAAGCACCATCTTGGTCCCGACGACAATGGTAAAGAGTTCGATCAAAAGGTATACCGCTCCATGATTGGTTCTCTGCTTTATTTATGTGCATCTAGGCCAGATATTATGCTTAGTGTTTGCATGTGTGCTCGATTCCAAGCGGCACCAAAGGAATCGCATCACTTAGCTGTGAAGCAAATTCTTCGATATTTTGCTTACACCCCAACACTAGGATTATGGTATCCAAAGGGCTCAAGGTTTGATCTGGTTGGATTCTCGGATGCTGATTATGCTGGTGACAAAGTGGATCGCAAGTCTACATCAGGCACATGTCATTTTCTCGGTCGATCACTTGTCTGTTGGTCTTCAAAGAAGCAGAACTGTGTGTCACTCTCAACTGCTGAATCTGAATACATTGCTGCTGGATCTTGTTGTGCTCAGCTTCTATGGATGAAGCAAACTCTCAAGGACTATGGCATCGATCTGAAGCAAGTCCCTCTCTTCTGCGACAACGAAAGTGCCATCAAGATTGCCAACAATCCAGTCGAGCATTCAAAGACAAAGCACATTGAAATACGTCATCACTTCCTCAGAGATCATGTTATGAAGAAAGATATAGATATCATGCACATCAACACTAAAGAGCAACTGGCAGATATCTTCACAAAGCCCTTGGACAAGAAAAGGTTTTGCAAATTACGGTGTGAGCTAAATATCTTGGAATCCTCGAATGTCCTGTGATCAGGCACACATCCTAACACTTACGCATGTTGATGACTTAGATGTGCAACACACAAAGTAATGTATATCTTCAATCAATGAAGATTTACACTCTGGGTGTGAATACATTAACATGGAATTTGACTTTGGAGCGCCATGATAATTGTGCGCCGTGTCTGGGTCTAATACTTCCTATACGGTGGGTAACGCCACCACCAAATTTCTCTGTTTGAAGTGTTTCACTCATGGCGTTATTTTGCAAAGATTTCGCATTTGGTTTGTCTTCAGTTTCAATTTATCTTCATGATTTTTCTTTGCTATAGTGATTTGATTGCATATATATATATACTAGTGTTCTGTCCTCTACAACATTCACTTATAGCTATGTCTCCACTGTTGAATCTTTTGAACTAAGTGAATGTGATCGGACCCTAATCTCTCACTGCTTACTATCTCAAACTCTATCTGTTCAAATCATATGCATTCTATTGAAACTGTCAAATGTCTTCTCTGCATCCTTGTCAGCAGAAGACACAGAGACAAACATCATGTTCTATTTAAATGAATCATCTTAATTGTCGATATCCAGAGAAGCCGGAACGAACATCCGACATACTTGGCGGGCGTGGGAACGTGGGACAATTCTAAATATGATGCATGCTTGCCACGTACCCCACGGATGTGAACAGACAGGGGCACCTGCGTAATTGCGCTGTGCTGCACACCTACTTATAAATATGTGTCCCCTACGGTAAAGAAATCCTTCTTCCACCTCTCCACCTCCGTCAAAACCCTAGCGCCACCGCTAGCTCTCGACGATGCCGGCGACGAAGCGCTTAGCCGCCGCGACTTCTCCGACGCCGTCCTCACGCCGGCCGCGGACATCTTTCTCTCCGCCGTCGCCGTATGTGTCCTCCGTCGCCAAGTTAGGGCACGGTGGGCTGAACTGCTCGGTCTCTCATTCTTCCCATCTAGCAGTTCTTCGTGCGGTAATTATAACTCTATTTTTACCACCTTTTTGATCTTCATAGATTCATCCTACTTACCGAAAGTGGTTTCTGCCTACTAAATGTTAGATCTATTCTATCTGCATCTCATAATGCCTAGTCTATTCACTTAGATTTCCTATCTAGTTTGATTCCTCACTTGTACTTATTCACGGACTGGTACAAATCTGGAACCAACTCACCACATATAAGTGAATGTCTTCGCATCATGAGGTCAATGTCTTCAAACTGATTTATCTTCAAAATCTTCTGAGAATGCATATGACCTCTTCCCCTTCCCTCGCATCTCTAATGCTGTCAGAGGTACATGTCCGTGGGAGAATCCCTTAGTTCTCATAGTCTGCATTCGTTTGCAGAATACTTACAGCATCATATCAATTCTCCTGAAGCCAGTTACTGCTTGACCAGCAAGCGTAAATCTCTAAAGCCTCTGAACGTATTGAAGCCATTCAGCTTGAAGTTCATGGCTGCAGAAAAATCAGCAAGGAAGGGTGGCAGACATCACAGAGGAGGAACATCCAAAGATCTGCCTGATGACCTAGCAGAACTGTACAAGACAGACCCTGAAGAGACTTATCATCAGCGCAAGACACGAATCCAATGGATTCGACGCTATTGGGCTGAAGAATGGTTCAAGTACAAGTTCGTCACCAAGGAATATGCAGAGAAAAATGCTATCAAGAGTCCTTGGGGCGATATTCTCTATCGAGGCCTTCAACCCAAGAACAGAGCTGAAGCCATTGAGCAAGAATTCTATCCTTGCATGGTCCGTGGACCACAGCCTGAAGAAGCCGACCCATCATCATTACTCTGGTGTCGCGACGACAATCTCTTCAAGCGCAACTTCCAGTTTGTTGTGGCTTTGGCAAAGGAAAACAGGAAGTCATGGGGGTTGGACTTCAATCCTGGTCCCTCTGCTCCCCGTGAGGATGGGACTCGTGAAGCTGAAGAAAATAGAATTGGCCCCTTTGCAAACCTTGATGGCCTCATCTCCTACATCTTGGTACAAGGTGCCAAAGTGGATCATTCTGACAATGAGGCTGATTCTGATGAAGCCCCAGCTCCTCCTTCGAAACCACAAAAGCAAAAGAAGCTAAAGGCTTCTAAACCCGTACCACCAAAAGCTTCTCGTGCGAAGCCACTGGCCACTGCACCTCCTGAAGCCAGTGTGCAGTCTGAAGATCAATCCCGTATCTCCAAGAGGACGGAGAAGAAAAAGTAACTTGTCAGGCGTGCTGATCAAGCTCTGACTCCTGCTGCTATTCTGCATGAAGAACCCATTGATCTATCAAGTGATGAAGATCTTGCGGATGATGCTCTTGAGCAGCTGATAAAGAGCAAGGAAGAAGCAGAAATCTTCAACAACTTGCCTCTCTTTGATGTGGCCATCATCCACAACTTCATTGATGAATGGTTTGACACACCCAATGTTAGCTTTGAAGATTTACAGCTTCCAATTGGCCTCAGCGTCTCTTTCAATGGTGCCATTGATTCTGAGCTGGCTCTCGCTCAGAGAATCGTTGAGCTCAAGCACAAGATTAATTATGAGAAGGCTCAATTCAAGAAGCATGTGGCCAAGCTAAGTGTTCAAGACGTCAGAAACTTCAAGGTCATGCTGCATGAGCTTAAAGAAGCTTTTCAGAAGAAGCGCCAAGAAGCTCAAGGATCTTGTGAGTGCATGAAGAGTTTGGCTTATAAGTGTGTGCTTGCCTACAATGAGGCTGAGAAGCGCAAGTCACTTGGCCGTCCTGGCATTGACCCCAGAATGGCTGCAAAGAAAAAGAAGAAGTTTCGTGCTGATCAGCCTGCGCCTTCAAGCCAAGAAGCTCCACGTATTATCTTCCCAATTAGCATGACTGGCTCTAAGCCAAAGGTCACCACAACCGCTTCAGAACAGAAGAAGACGAGGGCTGCAGAGGCAGAAGCCAGAAAGAGGAAGAATACCGAAGCCTCTGATTCCGCTCCCTCCAAGAAGAAGTGCAAGACCAAGAAGAATCGGGCTGCTTCCATAGAGCCCCTTTTTGTTGAACCCATCTCAGCGATTCATCCTGCATCTGCATCCCAAGAACTTCACATGACTGTGCATGAGCCTGCTTCCACAGAGGCTCCTGAAGCTGAAGATATTCCAGCAGCTGAACCCACCGCTGCTGAAGACATTGGTCATCATGACAATGTTGAAGATGATGAAGTTCTTCCTCAGATCGAATACAATGTGGTATCATCGCCTGTTCTATGAACAACGAACTCATCAGCATTGCTCGTCCTCTGACGCCAATTGCACAGGATGATTCATGGGCTGATCGCCCACAAGAACAAGACTCCCCCAGTACTCCCCTACAACAACAACAAGCTACCCCCAACGTGCAAGAAGAGGATGAAGACTTTCAGGCTCAGCCAACTCCATCTCCAAAAGTGAAGCCAGCTCTTCGCAGGCTTCGCAGAGGACAAAGGCCTGAAGTCCCTTTGTCGAGCGTTCCAGAAGGAGAAGTGCAACGTTCACCTGTTGCACGGCAAGTACTTTCTGAACCTGCTCCAACTGTGAATGTCTCCAGTCTGAAGCACATGCTGCTGAAGACAATCCGGCTGCATCAACCGATGAAGAGCGTCAAGAAGAACGTGTCTCTACTCCCCCCATTCAAGAAGAAGCAGTTCATGACCTGAACGTGTCTGTGTCTGACCCTCCAGCTCCTCAAGTGGAGGCTGAAAATGTTGAGGCTGCCACCACCAACGTCAATACAGCCAGTGACGTAGTCATGGCTGATGCTAATGTGGAGCCTACACTAACTGTGCCTGAAGCAAATGTGGATACTGAACCTGAAGTCAATGAGGATGCTGCACCTGAAGTCCATGAGGATGCTGCACCCGAAGCTAATGAGGATGCTGCACCTGAAGCCAATGTGACAACTACTCCTGAAGCACCTGTCGTGCAGCCTGCCTCCGATGTTGCCTCTGCTCCTGTTCCGCCTCCAAGGCCTCACACAATTGAGCAAGCATATAGTCATGGTCAGCTCACTACCGTCCGATGGCCCGTTCTGGTGCCTCCACCCTCTGCCTCAGGACCGCAATGACTATCATATTGAGCATTGGCCTCAAGTGCAGAAGCCAAAGCCCAGGTTGCCAAGGTTTCCAGGTACTGCCAACTTCCCCGGGTCCTTCAATGCTAATGGCTTCAAAAGCCACAATACCTTCTTTGACAGCGCCAAGAACCCCTACTCCAAGCCAAGAATATCATCAAATAGGTTCTGGAGCTATCAACAGAGAAGCTATTACTCATGGGTGTTATATGATCAAGGGCGCATTTTCCCTCATATGCGCCTTGACACTGAAGCCATTGCTGGACTGCCATGCTTAGAAGAAGCACTTGATTGCTTTCGAGATGCTGGTCTGCTCCACTTTGTGACAAACAAAGAACATTGGAATGAAGAGCTATTGCTTCAATTCTATGCCACTCTGCACATTCGCGGCTACAACAGAGACATCAAGACATGGGTTCTCGAGTGGATGACTGGAAATGTTCATCATGAAGCCAAAGCTATGGACATCATCGAGCTTACAGGGCTTGCCACTCCTGGAGAACTGTATGAACCTGACTGTCGGCTACACTGCAATGCTGTAGAGAGCATCTTTCATAAGCCTGAACCCAATATGAGTCAGATGCTGAGCATGATGAAGCCTTTGCCCCGTGATGTTGAATATCCAACAGAGTTCTTTGTTGAAGACCTTGAGTATCTGCCACGCACCATATATCACATCATCAGGCGGACTCTATGGCCTATCAAAGGACATTCATTAGCGGCAAAGCTTGAAGGAGCTATGAATACTTTGGTCTTCTACATTTACAATGGCATCAACTTCAATGCACAAGATTTCTTCATCAGACAACTGGCTGCCTCTGGCTCTGATCTCTTTGGTCTAAAGTTTTATGCTCCGTGGGTCATGCGCCTCATAAAGCGACACTCTACTGTCAACTATCAACCTTCTGCTCGCAATCATGTGATTTTTCTACCTGAGGTTGATATGTCAGTTGAAGCTATATATCCTGACCCTACCAAGAAGCCTCTTTGTCTTCAGAATGCCGAGCACCAAAGCTTCACTCAACCCATTGAAGGTGTTCAAGCAGCAACACAAATCTATCCATTTGCTGGTAACACTCGTCTGCCTCACAGAGCACCCACTGAAGCCACTGAAAGCACCATTGCCCAAAGGCCTCGCAAGCGTTCTCGTGTTCTCAATGACCGAGAACTTCTTGTGGCCCTTCATCAGAAACAGGATAAACATCACTTTTGGCTCAAGAGACAGATGCAAAGCATCTTGGTGGATGTCAATCGCATTCGCAACCTTGCCACCAAGAATGCCTTTGTTGCTCATGAAACTTGCCAGAGATCATGGAAGAGTTTGACCCTGCTTAGTGCTGAAGCAGATCTTCAAGACGATGGCTTCAATGAAAGATTTCAGTTTGACTCCACTCCTCCACGGAATGCTGTCTTACGAAGAACTCCATCTCTTGAAGACTCTGAATATTCCTCCTCCGCGGCAACAGTTAATGCTAGAGTGATCGATGATGAAGATGATGCTACTTCATCACCTCCAACTACTGCATGCATCGACACTGCAGCAAGTTCCTCTGCACCGCCACCCAACGACAACAACCCTGCTGCTTCACCTACTCATCAAGAAGACGAGTAGATGCTCTATGTCTTCAAACCTTTTTGGTCATTACTGACAAAAGGGGGAGAAGCGTATGAGCTGATAGTCTTCAAGCGGGTTCATATGGGCGGTTGCATTATATTTTGCTGCGTGCTTACAACTCTTGCATTTTGATACATTTGGTTCTTTGAGTTGTAACACCTAAACTTGATGGTCGTCTGCTACTTCTGCTACGTGTTTGCTTTACTCTGATGCGATGATAACTTCCGCACTTAGATCATCCTGCAGACGTCCATTTTTCATTATGCATGTCATTCTACTTGTTATATCATTTCATGCATGATGAATTATCTTCATAAGTTGAAGTGGATCTCCATAAGTACAACTTGCCATGTGCATTTGCAATCCAAAAGCAAATTATTAATATGCACATCTTCAGGGGGAGCCCTTGCTACTTATGAAGACAATTCCTATCCTTACAATTTCACATACATTATCCCCGTTGAAAACTTCAACCAGTTTGTCATCAATCACCAAAAAGGGGGAGATTGTAAGTGCATCTAGTGCCACCCCTAGTTGGGTTTGGAGTATTGACGACAAAGTTGGTTGAGGGACTAATGCGTTCGTGAGAATTGCAGGATAACGCAGGTAGTGTCCCTCATTGATTCGGTTTACCTACCGGAGATGACCCCTAAAAATGTATGAAGACATTGAAGACAATGGTGGTATGAGAAGATATTCATATTGAAGACTATGACATGAGAAGACATTACGTGAAGACAATGGAGCGCGAAGACTGTGTGGTTTCGTCGTGTCCTTTCTTCTTTGTTGAGTCATAGGAACCACCGTACTATTAAGTGGGGTCCAAGTGAACTAAGTCAGAGTGACTGAAGTGATGCTCAACCCAAATCCTATGTCTTCGAGCGAAGACAATGAGAGCAAATCTTATCCAGAGTTGGATGAGTCAGCTTTGCTTGTAGCCCAAGTAAAGTTGCCGTGTGTGTTTGAAATCTGACCGTTGGAAAACGTGTCAGTTCCTTAGTGACCCAGGGTCATTTTGGACAAATCAGGTTGGGTTGCCTGGTGGCTATAAATAGCCCACCCCCTACACCATAAATTGGTGGCTGCTTAGAGTTTGTATACGGCTTCTGTCGTTTGAGAGCAACCCACCTCGAAGCATTTGAGAGAGAGAAATCCTTGCAAGGACAAAGCCCAAACACCCAGAGCCAAAGAGTGTTAGGCATCACTGAAGTCTTTCTGTCTATGTGACCTAAAGACTTATTGCACTTGAGGACTGTGTATCCTCCAGCCGGTTAGGCGTCGCGTTCTGAGCATCCAAGAGTCATTGTGGATTGCCGAGTGAACGAAGTCTGTGAAGTTTTGGAAGTCTCCCTTGAAGACTTACCAGAGTGATTGGGCGAGGACTAAGTGATCTTAGCTCAAGGGGAATAAGGTGAAGACACGGTCTTCTGAGTTAACTCTCAGCCTCCCTAACCAGACGTACAGTTGTCACAGCAACTGGAACTGGTCCAACAAATCCTGTGTCCTCAACAAGCAACTGGTTCTATCTCTTCCCTCCTTTACTTTGAGTTTGTCTTCGTGAAGTCATTGCTTATTGTTTTATCCGATTGACTTCATTGCTTGACTACTATTGTTGATTGGCTTCATACTATCTTCCATCCTGATCCTACTACCTAGCTGCTATTAATCTTCAAACGTTAATGCTATTGCATACTTGATTATGGCTTGCTTGTTGTAGTTTATCTTCCGCTGCATATCAATTAGGTTGTTTCTATCGTTTGTCTTCGAAACTTCCATGTTTTGAAGACTTTCCTAAAAATCGCCTATTCACCCCCCTCTAGTCGATAACTAGCACTTTTAGGCTTGCAGAATCAATGGATTTATCCGAACTTGGTTCGCCGACAAGAGAAATTCTGCAATGCTTGTGAGGATGTCCGAGTGTAAGAATACGGGATTCGCTAAACCATATACAAGGTAATGATTTGGGTGCGGGATGGATTGATCACCATACCTACTTACTCTTATTATTCGCCTTGCTATGTGGGATGGTAAATTTTAGTGACTTACCTATAGTAGAGAGACGGTGATATTAAGCCAAATTGAACCTTAGAATGGTATGACGATTTTCCCTTGTACAAGGTAGCTGTTGCCAAACGTAGGTCATATGGTGAGAATGAAGCCCAGACCCATTTCCTGCAGGAGAAACCATAAACTGATGACCACCATGAGATATCGATAGTTGTTTAGTATGGGCGCCAGACCTGTCAGCTAAGAAGATCCAGTCTCGGAAGAACCTTACCAAGATAAAATGACAGAAGAATTGAGGAAAAAGGTTATGCCACTATCGAAAGTGTCTAGAGAAGGAATTTTCCTGAAGATCTGAGAAGATCGACACTATCAACAATAAGGATGGAGTATATGAGTTTTGATGGAATCGTAACCATGTTTCTAAGGGTGGTAGCACCCCAGACCCTCTGTAACGATCAATGGATTTTGAGGAGACCCCCGAACCCAACCTAATTCTTGCTACCCTCTCCGAATCTTGAGGGTGAGATTCATTTTAAGGGTGGTAGGTTTGTAACATCCCAAAATTCTAAATTTTGGAATGTTATATTAAATAAATAGTTTTGATTGTTTGTTGATTGTGGTTTGGTTGTTTGTGTGAAATTGACTGAAATTTGAAACTTTTTGAAAGTTAAATGACAGGTAATGAAATGACTTTCCCAAACTTTCACCTTGCATTTATGATCTCCATGAATTCAAATTCTTTTCAAATACAAAACCCTACAGAGAAGATGACATGACTTCTTCCATTATAAATGAAAAGGGTCTTGAAAAGATTTAAATTTCATTTGGAAATATTTCCAATTCAGCAACTTTATGCAACTCAATGATTTTCATGAGAGAAGATAAAATGACTTCTTCAAATCATATGAAATATGACTTGGAAGTTTAAAAGAATCAAATATAAAGTCCATTTGAAATTATTTTCAATTTGGAGATATTTGGGCTTTGTTCAAATTATTTTTCTCCAAAAATAAAATATATGGAAAATAGGGTAAAATGATTCCCTACATTAGAAAATTGGAGACAAATAAATTTGAAATCCTTTTGGTATTTTAGAAATGATTTTTATTGGGTTTTATTGCAACCGTAGCACTGTTCAGTTTATTTGATTTTTTGTGGAATTTATTTGCCGCTAAAAATATATTCATGTTTTAGAAAATCTTTTCTGAAAATTTTGAATTATGATATGCCTATATACAATTTTATTTTTATTTTTTGTTGTTCAGTTTTTCCTTTTCTCTTTTTATTTAAAAAAATAAACTGAATGTGCGGCCCATAACTATCCGACGCCCACGTGCTCAACATAGTCAACAGATAGGCCCATGACCGTTTTTATTTATTTTTCGGTTATGCTTAGAAAAAAATTATTTTCAGAAATATTTCTTTTTCTTACAAAAATGCAGCGCGCGTGCGCCGGCCGGCCGAACCCGTGCGTTTTTTTTCTCTTTTCTATCTTTTCGTCTACGTTTAGTGCCACATTGACTAGTCTTTGACCTATAAACCTCTTTTCCACCTATAAATATAGACCCGTAGAGTCTTCAAAAATCATCCACTGCGGGTTAAATCAATATTTTGGTTTGACTAGCTGAAAAATATATTTCTTCTCTCCGACGGGACTTCTAGAAGTTGTCTGTTTTCTCCGTAGTCGTCTTTTCTCTATCTTAAAGGTATCTTTCTTCTTTTTTTTCTATACTTCCTTAGCTTATTATTTTTAGACTAGTGTACCTGTATTTACATTTTAAGACTGGAATTCTTTTAGCCATAGCCTTTTCTTCCGTAAAACATCTTGGCCCTGATTTTTCAAATAGTCATAACTTTTTAGTCGTTCATTCAAATTAGACGAAACCAAAGCCAATATTTTCGTCTTGATTTCACCTATCTAGTTAATCTATCAAATAAACTTTTTGCAACTTTCAAATTTCAAAATTTGTTCAGATTCATACTCAAAATTCTTTTGATCGTATCATTTTATCCGTACCTCCGTTTTCGATGAAACCAATGCCTAAATCTTCGTAACGATCCCCTCTGTCCAGTAAAGCAACTTGAACATGTTTTTGACAATTTAAATTTAAGTTTAGTTCAGATTAGTATTCGATCTTGTTTCGTCTATTTCTTCAGTTTCGTAACTCCTTTTGAGTTGATTCTTTTTGCAAATCGCAGCTAGTCACATGTACCTACTGTTAAGATCAAATCCACATAAATATAATGATGTCAAAGTTTGTTTTCTGTTTAGATTTTTTATTTGCTTGTTTCCGAATTTTATTTGGATCTTTCCTCGATTTCCCTTTGCATCTTTTGCTTGAGTGCTTATGTATGTAATTGCTTGCTCACGATAGATTGAACGGAGTATGACGAGTAGAACTATCAGGAATTATGAGTGTGAAGGATCTTCATCAATAGTACAAGGCAAGTTCGCACTTTGATCATATTTTTCATACCTAGTTTTTATGCATTAGTTTTCCCCCTCAAAGATTTGCATGAGTAGGATTGGGAATTGGGGCATTGCTATGTAGTGATGAGGTAGGAACCTATTACATTTGATTCACCCCGGGAATTTTACGTGATGCTCTTATTGCTTAGCCATGCTCGTAGATGTGGATTGGTATGTGAGAATCATGAAAGTTGTGAGAGATAATAACCAAGGGAAACTTAAGGTGGCTACTTTAACACACATCTGGGTGGAATGGTTGGGGCACCCTGGGGATATACCAGTGGCTTGCCCAGGCACCTGGGGAATCCAGTGTTGTCCTAGGAGATCCCGGGGTATCCGTGTGATCATCCTATGGAATGCCACCCAGGCTCAAAGGGATCATATGATATTTCATGCCTAGAAACTTCCGTGTGTAGCCACAAGCCATTATGGGCTCTCGCATAGTTGAGTAAGTTGTGTGAGCTCTTGAAGAGGTGAACTAGCAGATGTAGGGAGATTGTAGGTGTACCGCTCCGTCCAGAGTAGAGAGTAAATGCTTCCAAAAGACTGTGTCTCGGTCATCCCGTTCTCAAATACTAGGCAGTGCGAGGACTTCAAGGGAGGCGATCGAGTCTTGTGGGGAAAAGTGCGCAACCTCTGCAGAGTGTACAAACTAATCATGATTAGCCATGTCCCCGGTTATGGACATCTTGAGTATCTAGAATTGGATATTATTGCTGATCTCATCACTCTTAATTTCGTTTAATTGGGTTTAATGACGATTCTTGTCATGGATTTGTCACGGCAGATGTCCTCATGAAAGGACTTAGTCGTGGAGCCATCACTACAGGTTAACTTGAAGGGGTTAAAGCGGACACAAAGACACAAGGATTTATACTAGTTCGGCCCCTTCGATGAAGGTAAAAGCCTACGTCTAGTTGTGATGGAATTGATGTGGTCTCGATGGCTAGGGAGCAAACAAGCTTCACCTAGGCTCGAGTTGTTGTTGTCTGTCCTTGAACCGCCGCCGGGTCATCCCCTTATATACACGGGTGACGCCCGTCGGTCCATAGAGTCCCACACCGGTTCATACTCGTATCCCGGTTGGTCTCTCTCTATTCCTAACTTACAATACAAGTTTACATACCAAGCCGGTTTACGGCTACAGGTTCTAAACCGACTACAGGCCTTGGGCCTTCATCTGCTTAATCACCTTTACACTACTAATGAAGTTAACCCGGCCCAGGTAGGCCGGTTCATGCCCAGTGGTAATATCCCCAACATTAGGCCCCAGATTGATTTGAACTGGTTCATGTCAATCCTTCACAAAAATCTTTGTCTTCAACATCTTCTGGTAATTGGTAAACCGCCATGTCGTCATCATCTCTGGTTGCTGTAAACCGGCATGACATCATCAGGAAGTTAACATTTATAACGCCTTCTTTTATTAATAGACATGCAACACCCAAGGCAGCAACTCCACGTCCGAATCTTGTGGCTCCTGGATTCGCGCGCCTGACACACGTCCTTTGCCTTATAAATAGGACCGAAGGGTCATTTCCTTTTCTCCCCTTCGTCTCTTTCTCTTCGTCTTCCTCGCGTCGCCAGCCTCGGAGCTTCGCCGTCGCCATTAACCTCTGCCTCGTCTTGGGCCGCTGCATCAACCTGAACGTTCCAGAGCACTGCGGTATCTTTCCGCTTCTTCCTCGATTCCGGTAAGCCTTCTACTCTTCTTAACATAGATCTGTTCTAGGGTTTCATGTTCTTGCTGTGCTCCTCACTTATTCATGCTCGTACCTAGATTCCTGGATAGATCTGTGAAACCCTGCTCTGATTAGCAGTAGCCTTGTAGCATCCACCTGTAGTTTCACGCTCAAGTCCATAGATCTCATCTACATACCTGCCCATTGATTCACTTCCGCTCTGCTTTAATCTTTTGAATATTTTCTATTTTTCTGAACTTGCTTCAGATCCATTACTACAATAGGACCTTGTAAAACCTGTTTCTGCATACTTAGCCATCCGCATCCTCAATTGCTTTCAATGCTTAGATCAGGCGGTTTAACTTAGTATAGAAAAAGTTAATAAACCGGTATATACCATTAGTCCCCTTGTTGAACCGCCAGAACTCTTTGGCCATATGATGCCACTTCATAAAAATCCGGTTTAAGTATACTGCCCCCGGTTTAGCCTTGTACATACCAGTGCCTTCTTTTATCCAACATGTTCTTGAACCGGAATCACCTATTTCTTGTAGATCTCACCATGGCCAAACAAGTATATGAGTGCAACTGGGTTCCTTCTCGTGTCACAGAAGCCCAGTTGGATGATTTAGTCTCGATCGGCACTTTAGACAGCAAAGAGACTATCCACTGGAGGGTTCCTGGTAATGAATGTCCTCCCACACCTCAAGAGGGAGAGGTTGTGATGTTTGCGGATCACTTAGCCCAGGGCTTCAAACCGCCCGGCTCCAAATTTTACCGGGATGTACTAGCCAATTTTCAACTTCGCCCGCAAGATATTGGCCCCAATTTTGTTACCAACCTATGTCACTTCCAAGTGCTCTGTGAGGTGTACCTTCAAGAGAAACCGACAGTAGAATTGTTTAGAGACTGCTTCCACTTAAACCGCCGCACAGAATTTACTGACGGTCCCAATACCGAATTGGGCGGTATGGCAATTCAGAAAAGGAAAGAAATCACTTATCCCCATGCCAAACTACACAGTCACCCCAAGGAATGGAATGCAACATGGTTTTACTGCAAAGATACTTTCCCTGGTGATGAAAATCCTTTGCCTGGCTTTCGTCCGGAACGGCTCAGCAATACACACCCCTTCCCACAAAGGTTAAGTGCCAAGGAGAGGAGTAAATACGCTCCGCAATTATCCAAACTCCGAGCCTTCATGGCCAACGGTTTAACAGGAGTTGATCTCGCACGCTGTTGGATATCATGGAGCATACTGCCTCTCAGCCGATGCTCCGATTTGATGTGCAAATATACTGGCAGCGTTGATGACCCACTCCGACACACCAATATCCAGCTCTCCGATGATGAAGTCACAGAGGCTGTGAAGAAAATGTTGAACGAACCGGAGCATCTCTGTGCTCAAACCGGCCTGCCCCCTTTCTGTGCTACCAACAAACCGCCAGCTGTAAGATTTTGATTGTACTTTTTACTGAACCTGTTATTGCTATCTCTATCTGACATCAACTGCTGCTTACCCAGGGTGATAATCCGTTTTGGAGCAAGAAGCTTCCACAAGACAAACCGGAGAAAGCAGATCGGCCAATCCGGCCAAAGACCAAGGTCGTCAAGAAGCCTGCCAAAAAGAGGAAAACCACTGCTTCATCTGATCCGGCTGTTGATGACGATGTGGGTAACTCGGACCCTGAGGTAGAACTCGATTCACTAGGCCTACTTTTTACACGCCTTATTGATGATGATACTTGTCAGGACGACGCTGAAGCTAGTAATGCTGATGTCGCTAAGGTAATTACTCTTTCTTCTGATTCGGATCCTTTGCCTTTGTCAAAATTTCGCCAGGCAAACCGGAAAGTTAAATTTTCTCATCCCCTTGCTTATTTGGATCCCAAATTTCTTATGAAGACTCAGCAACATGAAGCTCGCCGCACAACCCGGCACAGCGGCCAGGTAGTTACCTCCGCCAGTTTACCGAACAGTCCGGTTCGAAAATGCCGCTCCGAGGTCTTTGACCTTTTATTAATTTATGTGCTAAAGCGGGTTTCATCCGTCAACCTCTTAATCCGTCCGACTCCGAATATCAGGTTACTTCCCATTCTTCCTCTGGTGAATCGTTGGCCACTCAGCTGCCACCACTTAAAACGGTTCTTGGGTAAGCTAGACTGAACATATGCTTCTGGTATACCACGTTACAACTTATGTTGTTCCTTGAATTTTTGTTTCTCTTTCAGGGCTAAACCTAAACCGAGCAAGAAAGCCCGCCTGAATAAAGCGGCCGAGGAAGATGCTGCCCTTGAACAGGACAAAACACCAGATCTTGAAGCGTTCGTTCCTGAAGATATTCCCAATGATCCTCCTTTGCAAGATGATGCTATTACTGATAAGAGGCCTATCGATACCTCAGTCCCTGTTGACCAGCCTGCCAGCTCCGTCCGGATCGATGGATCCCGTAGTCCTTCAAAGCCTGATGATAAACTGACCGCGCCAATGCAAACCGGCGAGTCCAAGGATGATGACGTTGTAATTACCGGCATAGGTCGCTTTGAACCAGGGAATCCCGTCGCTTTGGCCAAGCATAGTGTGAAAGAAGATTCTCCTGGCATGAACAAAGGCAAATGGGATGTTGATCTGGAAACATATGCTGCTCTGAGTGCCCAAGATGTTCATTCTGGTTATTTGAACCGGCTATATACTAGTCGTGATTGTGAAGCTGGCCTGGTAAAGATAATGAGAGACAAATTTGAGGTAACTTCCTTGCGCTTCTTCTTTCTTTAATTACTGCTATTGTAGTAATCCTCCTAGCCCCCAAGGGCCGGTTTGTAATCTTCTTCAAACCGGGACTTGAATATAGTCCTCAATACTTTGAACTCCATCAATGTAGCCCCCAAGGGCCGGTTCAACTTAGTATAGTTAAACCGGGACTCCAATAAAGATTAACATCAGAACATAACTGAGCAAATAGCCATTAGCCCCCAAGTGCCAAGTTGAATACCTATATTGAGCTTGGGACTTTTGCGATTTAGTAATAGAGGAAAATTGAAGGTGCATTAGCCCCCAAGTATCAAGCATATAACTTGTTATGTGGTTGGTACTTCAAATTCTTGTACCGTTTGTTGAAAGCCAAGCACTGTCTTCATACAGGCTGAAGGGAGGATCAAAGAAGACCGGATTACTGATCTGCAGGAAAGTTTGATAACCCAGCAAGCTGAAACCAACAAGGCAAGGGAAGATATAACCAGCGCTTTGAGTATGACAGAACAGCTGAAGGAGGGCTTCGAGAAGGAGCGGACTGATTGGGCCACTGAGAAGGCCGATTTAATTAAAAGAGCTAAAAACGCTGAAGCTGCTCTTAAACCGGTGGTAGATGAGCTGACCGCCGTAAAGCGGCAAGTACATTCCATGACCGCTGCTATCTTTGGTAAGTTCCTTTTGGTTTCTTGGACAACTCTATCCTGCTTATGATAGATCCGGTTTGTGATCTTTCCTGTATTGTTACAGGTACACGCATTGGTCACTTAGGGTCAGATGTTCGGAAGAAATTGAAGGCTGCCTACACTTTAATTGAACAGCTGTATGCCGGAGCGCAACGGATCATCACCACTGCATCGCATAACAATCCGGCACGTTCCTTAATCCAAGACACTCTTAATAGGTTGTCAATGCTTCCTGCTCGGATTGAAGAACTAAAGAAATCTTCTGCTCGAACCGGAGCCATTAATGCCTTGATCCGGGCAAAAGCATGGGTGCCAGATTTCGATCCTGTTGAAGTAGCTCAAGGCTATCCCAGCTTGAAGGAAGATGGCTCAGAGTTCAATGAAGATGATTTGAGGTCGATAAACCGTGCAGTACGCCCTCTGGCTTGTCAATTGGCTGAAGAGGCAGACTTGTCGCATTATCAAGCCCAGTACAATGTTCAGAACAAACGAGTGCCTGCACCAACTCCTGAAGCAGAGAATCTGATTCCTCCAACCCGTAAGCATACTTACGCTCCTGATATTGAACCGTCTTCTCTGATCCATGAAGAAGTTGTCTTTCAAGCTTTAATGGGAATCGACTAGACCACTGTTGATTTCCAGCCAATGGATAGAGAAGAGGAAGCTGAAGCGGCGCGGGACGATCCACAACCGTCAGACCGGATTGATGAACAGACTTGAACCGGAAGCCAGTTTAAGTGGGTGCTTTATCATGATCCACCGGAACAACAATGATTTTATTTGGGCACCGCGTTGCCTTGTAATAGGACAGTCAATACTTCTGCCTTAAATATGTCTTCGTGCATAAGTACTGATGCTTTTGCTTGAAATCCTTAATTATATTTCCTGCAATCACAAAATCTTGAACTGCGGTGGCGGTTATACCGCCAACCGGTTTATAACCTTGATATATATATATATATATATATATATATCAATGTATTTAAAACATATAATCAAATATGTGATACAAAATACCTGTCATCGCTGGGCATGAAATTGGCTTAGCCAGGCTTGAAACGGAGTATTTATAAACCGTTACCATCAAAGGGGAGAAAACAACTCCCATGTAAATCATGCTAGGTCATTATGAGCCCCCCTGCTACTTCATGATGTTAACAGGAAAGTTAAACCGGGCATATTTCTCCAGAATACAAATGAACCGATTTCCGTCAGCTGAACCGGTAAAAAAGTGTTGTTGGTTCAAAGGAAACACAACGAAAATTGAAGAATAGTCATAAAAGAAATATGGTAGCAAAGGCAATGATAAAAACCGTTTGCAAAAACATGCTTTACTGAGCTGATCAGATGGTGTTACCATGGTCGGACAGGACCAAGCCCCCAATAGGAGTGACAATGGTTCAAGTCAGCCAGGTCCCCAAATGAAACCGTGGCAATTATGCCGATCAAAAGGCGTGGCAATGGTTCGGGCTCGACCAAGACCCCAAGTGATTTTGTGGCCTTAGGCCGATCAAGAGGCATGACTGGTTCAGACTTGACCATGTCCCCAAGTGATCTGGTGGCTTTCGCCTATCAAAAGGTGTCGCGTTGGTTCGGACACGACCAAGGCCCCAAGTGATATCGCAAAGCTATTTGAAAAGCAAATTTCAAGGGGTAAACCGGAGGCCGTTTTAAAACAGAACCACTCCATGTAACCACGCATGATATGACAGGACAGAGACCCCGCTTTAGCTGAGGCTCTGGTTTTATTATATCAATGATAATATATACACTGCCATAATATGTACATAGATAGAGCCGATGGCTCAAGTGTAGTAAGGCCGAAGATGAGCTATATTCCACGGCCTGTTGGTCTCCTCCTCTGATGTGCGTGAGTCTTTATGCTCTCGAATATCAATCAGATAGTACGACCCGTTGTGCAGATTCTTGCTGACCACGAAAGGCCCCTCCCAAGGTGGGGATAACTTGTGCATATCCGTCTGATCTTGGATGAGCCGAAGCACCAAATCTCCTTCTTGAAAAGTTCTGGTTCTGACCCGGCGACTGTGATAGCGACGAAGATCTTGTTGATAAATCGCCGAGCGGGCAGCCGCTATGTCACACTCCTCATCTAATAGGTCCAAAGCGTCTTGCCGTGCTGTCTCATTGTCCGCTTCAACATAAGCCGCCACACGAGGCGAATCGTGCCGGATGTCACTAGGGAGAACCGCCTCTGCTCCGTAGACCATAAAAATGGTGTGTATCTTGTAGATCGGTTGGACGCAGTGTTGATACTCCATAACACAGATGGTAGCTCTTCAACCCAACATCCCGGTGTTCTTTGCAATGGAACCATAAGCCGGGGTTTGATGCCTCGCAAGATCTCTTGATTAGCTCGTTCTGCCTGCCCATTGGACTGGGGGTGAGCCACTGATGATACATCAAGCCTGATGTGCTCACGTTCACAGAATTCCTTCATAGCACCCTTGGATAAATTGGTACCATTGTCAGTAATGATACTGTGTGGAAAGCAAACCGGAAAATCACCTTTTTAATGAACTGCACCGTTGTAGCTGCATCACACTTGCTGATAGGCTCCGCTTCAACCCACTTGGTAAACTTGTCCACTGCCACCAAAAGGTGGGTTTTCTTATCCTTGGATCTTTTAAAAGGTCCGACCATATCCAGCCCCCATGTTGCAAACGGCCAAGTAATTGGAATCATCCTCAATTCTTGAGCCGGCACATGAGCATGCCTTGAAAATTTCTGACAGCCATCACACCGTTTAACCAAGTCCTCCGCATCAGCATGAGCTGTCAACCAGTAGAACCCATGACAAAACGCCTTAGCCACCAGAGACTTTGAACCGGCGTGGTGACCACAATCCCCTTCATGGATTTCACGCAAAGTTTCACAACCTTCCTCAGGAGAAACGCAACGTTGAAACGCCCCTGATACACTGCAATGATGCAATTCGCCATTGATAATTGTCATAGATTTGGACCGCCGGACTATCTGCCTGGCTAAAGTCTCATCCTCTGGCAACTCTCCCCAGTTCATGTACGCAAGATAAGGAACTGTCCAATCCGGTATGACTGCAGGGCTGCCACCAATTGAGCCTCCGGATCAGGAATAGCCAAATCCGCTTCACCTAGGAGCTTGACTGACAGATTGTGCAACACATCAAGAAAGACATTAGGCGGTACCGGTTTACGCTGAGAGCCCAACCGGCTTAAAGCGTCCGCCGCTTCATTTTTTCGACGATCCACGTGATCCACCTGATAACCCTTGAAGTGACCTGCAACAATATCCACCTCACGACGATATGCAACCATGAGCGGATCTTTAGAATCCCAAGTGCCAGACACCTGTTGAGCTACGAGGTCCGAGTCACCGAAGCACTTCACCCGACTTAGATTCATTTCTTTAGCCATCCGGAGACCATGGATCAAGGCTTCATACTTAGCTGCATTATTAGTACAAGGGAACATTAAGCGGAGAACATAACAAAACTTATCACCTCGTGGGGAAGTTAACACGACTCCAGCCCCCGAGCCTTCCAATTGCCTGGATCTGTCAAAATGGATAGTCCAATATGTGTGATCCGGCTTCTCCTCTGGTGCTTGCAACTCAGTCCAATCATTGATGAAATCAACAAGTGCCTGAGACTTCACCGCCATCCGGGGTACGTATTTCAATCCGTGCGGCCCGAGTTCTATAGCCCACTTGGCAATCCGGCCAGTCGCCTCCCGGTTCTGTATGATATCGCCCAAGGGAGCTGAACTGACCACTATGATAGGGTGCCCTTGGAAATACTGCTTCAACTTCCGGCTTGCCATGAAAACTCCATATACCAGCTTCTGCCAATGCGGATACCTTTGCTTGGATTCAATAAGCACCTCGCTGATATAGTAAACCGGCCGCTGAACCGGATACCCCTTGCCTGCCTCCTTGCGTTCTACCACAATAGCCACGCTAACTGCACGAGCATTGGCCGCTACATATAACAACAACGGCTCCTTGTCGACCGGAGCTGCAAGAACGGGCGGATTGGCTAATTGCCGCTTCAAGTCCTCCAACGCTTCATCAGCAGCTGGACTCCAGATGAATTGATCTGTCTTTCTCAACATCTGGTATAAAGGGATGGCCTTCTCTCCGAGGCGGCTAATAAACCGGCTCAGTGCGGCGATTCGACCCGCCAACCGCTGAACATCGTTGATACACTTTGGTTTAGCCAGGGAGGTGATGGCCGTAATCTTCTCCGGATTAGCCCCAATTCCTCTGTTGGACACAAGAAAGCCCAGTAACTTGCCTGCTGGAACACCAAAGACACATTTGGCAGGGTTAAGCATCATCTTGTAAACCCGCAAGTTGTCAAAGGTTTCCTTTAAATCATCAACCAGCGTCTCCTTCTGCCTTGACTTGACTACAATATCATCCACATAGGCGTGCACATTGCGGCCGATCTGTTTATGCAGGCAATTCTGTACACACCTTTGATAAGTGGCTTGGGCGCTCTTGAGCCCAAAAGGCATAGATACATAGCAGAAGGCTCCAAAGGGAGTAATAAACGCCGTCTTCTCCTGGTCCTTAACCGCCATTTTGATCTGATGATACCCAGAATACGCATCCAAAAAACTCAAACGCTCACAACCCGCCATGGCATCAATAATCTGGTCAATGCGGGGGAGGGCAAAAGGATCCGCTGCACAAGCCTTGTTAAGATCCGTATAATCCACACACATACGCCAAGTGCCATTTTTCTTAAGAACCTGCACCAGATTAGCAAGCCACTCTGGATGGAACACTTCAACGATAAAGCCAGCTGCTAAGAGCTTGGCCACCTCTTCCCCAATAGCTTTGCGCCTCTCTTCATTGAACCGACAGAGAAATTGCTTTACCGGTTTATACTTGGGATCAACATTAAGAGTGTGCTCAGCGAGTTCCCTCGGTACACCTGGCATGTTAGAAGGCTTCCATGCAAAAATGTCCCGGTTCTCACGGATGAACTCGATGAGCGCGCTTTCCTATTTAGGGTCCAAGTTGGCACTGACAGTGAACTACTTGGACGAATCGCCGGGTACGAAGTCAATAAGCTTGGTCTCAACCGCTGATTTGAACTTCAGATCTGAATCACGCTCCATAGTTGGCTTCTTCAAAGGGGTCATGTCCACCGAAGCAACATTGTCCCTATAATATTTTAACTCCTCCGTGGCACAAACCGACTCTGCATAAGCCGCATCACCTTCCTCACATTCCAAAGCAACCTTGCGGCTCCCATGAACCGTTATTGTCCCTTTGTGACCCGGCATCTTGAGCTGCAAATAGATATAACAAGGCCGTGCCATGAACTTGGCATAAGCCGGCCGCCCAAACAAGGCGTGATACGGGCTCCGGATCTTCACCACCTCAAAGGTTAGTGTCTCGGATCGGGAATCATGCTCGTCCCCAAAAGCCACCTCCAGGGCTATCTTACCAACAGGATATGCTGATTTGCCAGGCACCACACCATGGAACACCGTATTACATGGTCTGAGATCCTTGTCTGTTAGCCCCATGCGGTGGAATGTCTCATAGTAAAGGATGTTAATACTGCTCCCTCCATCCATGAGTACCTTGGTGAATTTATAACCTCCCACCTGAGGGTCTACCACTAATGCCTACTGGCCCGGATTGTCAACCCGGGGGGGGTGATCCTCCCTGCTCCACACGATAGGCTGCTCTGACCAGCGTAAATAATGCGGTACAGCCGGTTCAACAGAGTTTACTGCTCGCTTATGAAGTTTCTGGTCGCGCTTATCCGAGCTAGTTGTAAAAACGTGATACTGCCCATTGTTCAACTGTTTTGGCTCGCTCTGATAACCCGATCCCTGTTGCTGCTGCTGTTGGTCGTAACCCCCTTGACCGTTCTGATTATCCTGGTCATTATTACTGCCCTGATTGAAACCTGAACCGGAAGCTCCATCCTGACCCGGCCCATGGAAATCGGATCCTGAGCCACCACCTGATCCACGGTCATACCAGAAGGCATTAGAGTTTTTAAATTCCTGCATAATGAAACAATTCTTCCAAAGGTGGTTAGCCGACGCCTCCTTCGTCCCGTGTTTTGGGCAAGGCTGATTCGGCAAATAGTTTAAGCGATCCGGGTTAGGATTTGGAGCCCCATTACGATTCGCCGCTTTACCTCTGCGCCGCTGACCCTTGTCCTGCGCATTAGTGTTAGCCACAAAGTCCAGGCTGCCATCTGCCTTACGTTTGCCTCCGTTTCCATGGCCCGCCGGTTTGTATTGATGCCCCTTAGAGCTGCTATTCTTCTTTCCTTTCCCTGCTTCATCATCGTTGGTATCAGGATCCTTGGTACTATCAGAATCAGCATACTTCACTAAAGCGGCCATGAGAGTTCCCATGTCATTACAGAACCGCTTCATACGCCCTAGCTTTTGCTTTAGAGGCTTAAACCGGCAATTGCCCTCCAGGGTTAAGATCGCAAAGTCAGCATTGATCCTGTCAGACGAGTGCAAGACTTCAGAAACGCGGCGTACCCAATGGGTTGTTGACTCTCCATCCTCCTGAACACAAGCCGCCAAGTCCACTATGGATTTAGGCTGCTTACACATATCTTTGAAATTCTGGATAAACCGGGTCCGCAACTGGGCCCATGAACTGATAGAATTAGGCGGCAGGCCCTTCAACCAAGTACGGGCTGTGCCTTCAAGCATCACGGTGAAGTACTTTGCACACGCGGTCTCATCCACATCCAGCATCTCCATTGCCATCTCGTAACTCTCTACCCACGCTTCTGGAGATAAATCAGCGGTGTAGTTCGGCACCTTGCGCGGGCCCTTGAAGTCCTTGGGCAGGCCTACATTGCGTAAAGCGGGGACTAAACAGGGTACTCCCAAACTAGATGCAACCCCTGGTCCGGCAGAGGTGGTAGGACGAACCGGTGCAAGCTGATCCGCCGCATTCTATGCTGCTAACTCGGCCTCCCTTCGTGCCCGGGCCCGGTCCACGACATCCTGAGCATCATGAACTCCACCGGTCGGGTTATTGCCACGGGCCGCTTCACGGCCCCGCGCATTGCTTGATATGGCCGGTTCATCCAAGCACCTACTATAGCTCCGGCTTGGACGAGGTGTGGAATGAATCCAATCGCGGCTGTATGAATATGCCTCCTGTTGTATCAAAGCGGTCCGGAGAAGTTCCTTAACCCGGCGCATCTCTATTGCTTGCGGAGAGTCTCCTTCGACCGGGATAGCTTCTAATCGTGCAGCAGCTGCGACAAGATTGTCCATAGGATTAGAATAATGACCCGGAGGTGTCTGGACCGGCGGAGGAATAACAATGTTCTGCCGAGGAGGTTCCATCAGGCGGGGTTGGACCGTCGCTCCTGGCCCTGGTGCCTCGACCCGGTTTACCTCCAGGTGCCCCGGCGGATTACTGGTCCCCGCTCCCGGAGTGTGAAATAGATTTCGAGGGTCGAACCCTAACGGTAGGCGTGATCTGTGCTTCCGCTTCAAGACATCCTGTGATGCGTTCTGGTCGAGCATAAGTTTATAGGCCTGGGCGTCCAAAGCGGCCCGCTCTGTGGCCATCCTGTCCTTTTCTGCTGCCAAGTCGGCTTTGGCTTGTGTGATTTGCTCTCTCACTTTTGCAATTTCTGCATCATGGGCCTCCTGATCCGCCGGATTGGCCTCTGCCATGAGTACAACTAGTGCGTCAAACAGGTCAGACATAACTTGAACCGGTGGGCGCACAAGGCCTCCTGCCCCTGCTGCCACTGCCGCTGCTGATCCGGAGAGCATTGTTGCTGCGGTCAAAGAGTGATTCGCCGCTTCTGTACCGGCCATGAATATTCCAACCCGTTTGATCTGCTCAGGGGGGTCCGGAATGCTGTCGCCATCGGAACAGCCCCTAATCTGGTCATCTTGCAACTGGTACAATGATTCGGTCTTTCCAGTTGAGGATTCGTCGTCGGAATAGATGACGGTCTCACTACCGTATTCTGATTCGTTCCCATGCTCTCCTTCGTGGATGACTCCCACAAAGGCACGCCTCACGGCCGGTTTAACCTGGGTAGATCTCGCACGCTGAGCCGTCTCGACGAGGTCAGTGCGGATGTCCGGCTCAGGCCCAGGCTCACCGATCTTGCCGATAAAAACGTGTATGCCACCAAAGGGGACCCGGTACCCGTACTCGATCGAGCCGGCTTCGGGACCCCATCCTGCATCATCGATGTAGAGCTTGCCGCGACGACTCTTGGTCATCCGGCCCACAGCATAGCCTTCGAGTCCTTTGAGCTTGCCCTCCAAGATCATCAAACCGTCGTGCGATAGCCCCACGGTGGGTGCCAACTGTCGTGGATTTGTCACGGCAGATGTCCTCATGAAAGGACTTAGTCGTGGAGCCATCGCTACGGGTTAACTTGAAGGGGTTAAATCAGACACAAAGACATAAGGGTTTATACTAGTTCGGCCCCTTCGATGAAGGTAAAAGCCTACGTCTAGTTGTGATGGAATTGATGTGGTCTCGATGGCTAGGGAGCAAACAAGCTTCACCTAGGCTCGAGTTGTTGTTGTCTGTCCTTGAACCGCCGCCGGGTCGTCCCCTTATATACACGGGTGACGCCCGTCGGTCCACAGAGTCCCACACCGGTTCATACTCGTATCCCGGTTGGTCTCTCTCTATTCCTAACTTACAATACAAGTTTACATACCAAGCCGGTTTATGGCTACAGGTTCTAAACCGACTACAGGCCTTGGGCCTTCATCTGCTTAATCACCTTTACACTACTAATGAAGTTAACCCGGCCCAGGTAGGCCGGTTCACGCCCAGTGGTAATATCCCCAACAATTCTTATTGGGGTTTGAGTTGGGGAACCTTCTCAAAAATTGGTCAACTTGGGAGTAGTAACTAAAATTTATTCCTTTGTTGTAGGGAAAAATCAGCTTTATGCAAAATTAAACTTAGAGCCACCACCAGCCAAGTATGCATGTAGTGATAGCTATTGTTCATCATTACTTTGTGGTATGAAATTGCCGGTAAATTTAATGTACTGGCCTACATGGCTGCAATATCTCATGTTGCAGGAATCTTACGACGAGTAAGTGATACGTTAGGGTTACAATGTCTACACTCAACTTTGTCGTTGGTGTTGTTGGGAACTTCACAACTTTGATGTTACTTCCGCTATATGGATTGAGGTAATAGTATTTTCGTTACTTTTACATGTGGCTGCACTCTGTTATAAATCCTCGAGTACTGTGTGTCAGCATACCAATCCAGGGATGACACTTGAGCACAGAGACTTGATCCATTTGGGTCGGGTCGCTACAATTGGCTACTGTGTACATATTGTGGAGGCTGTGTTGTACATGGCTGTAATTCTGATGAGAAATCTAAAAAAGGTTTCTTGTCATCTCACAATATTAGGTGTCATGTGCTTCAAATCACTGTGAGGGTTAAACAACGACAACTCAGTTCCTCCAAGGCGCTGGTCATTGGGGGTACATGCCCGAAGACTACTCGGCTGCCATCTAGGTCAAGCCGGCTATGTTAATTAGGACATCTATCGATGGACCCATTTTCTATGAGTTTATCTTTAATTTGGGCTTTGATCCTCGTCTAGTTTGTCGGTTATGGTTTCTTGTCATGTGGCATTTTTTTCGTGTTATATGTTAATCCGGTGCTTCAGATCAAAATGACGACAATTGCACCTCCGGGGCACGTGCATGAAGACTTCTCGACAGTCGTTGACAAAGGTCAACCCGACTTTGGTAGACAAAAGAAAACTACTCCACTATATAGGCAGGAGCTTCCGCGCTTGCTTGCTAGTGTTGCTCTCTTCACACTGTCTCGTCCTGTCCCGATCTAAACACGACAGCAGTGGCCACACTCTCTCTCTCTCTGCTCACTGCTGGTCACAGATCCAGCCGGATCCTCTCCGCCAGGGAAGGTGAGAAGGTGCAACGTTCACGCGGTCGTCCTCGGCGACGGCTCTTACCCACTGCAGGGCGTCCGATCAGCGTGCCTTGCCGTTCTCTCCCACGCACCACTAGCTAGGGAGGGCCTCGGACCCCTTCTTCCTTGATGCGTAGCGTGGGCAGATCCGGCCTCCCGCCGCCCACCTAGGGACATCCCGGCGACCCTTAGGTATAACTTCCTTCAAAACCAGCCTTGCTCTACTTGCCCAGCTCCTGACGTCACTGCATTTGTATCTTTTACTATTTCTCAGGGCCCCTCGTTGATAGGATTGATCGTCTATTCGAAAGCCACCTAAATTTTTACTGTTAAGAGGTAAAACTAGTTCATGCACTTGAATCTAATACTACTTGGTTCAAACAAGGAAGAAAGGGGGTGGGTGGGACAATATTTGTTACTTGAATCTAGGACTTGGTCGAAAGAGAAAATAATGGGGGCGAAAAAGTAGAGACTGGCTATCCAACTGGTCTCTTGGTCTAATAGGGAAATAAAGGGAAACACAGTACAAACTCAATATAAACCCGATCTATTGGTTGAAAAAGAAAAGAAAGTGGGGACTAGGGGACAAGTCAACAGAGTATGTCCAGCACTAGATTTTCTAGCCTCACACAGTATAAGGTGGCTATACCGAACAAAAATGGGACCAACCCAGATATCCTGTTCTGATGTTTGTTGCCCTGAGCCCCTCTTATGTAATGCCACTGGTAAAATGTAGCAGTCGCACTGTTAAAAGCAAGGACACGTTAAACCAATGTTATTTTCAGTGTAATGCCTCCAGTAATATGAATCAATGGCACTGTTTTTCATGTCCTGCTAAATTTCCCATTAAGATAAGTTGCTTTTTTCGTTAGAAATGCAACTGTCCTGGTCCGACTACTCTCCCATGCCCAAATACCAACTCTGTAGCAGCTATTAATGTAATGTTGCTGGTAAAATGAAGCAATGTCACCATTAAAGTAATGTCGTATTTAATAGTTGGCATAGTTAATCCTAATGCCCACACTAATATCTAGCAATGCTACTACTTTAGAAATTGCTACTATCCTTGTAGGATTGCCATTCATATAAGGAACATGCTTATTTTCATTTGATGTATGTTTCATCGCTTGTTAGTCACCCTCCTTTCCACCCTTTTGTGCAAACAGAGATATACATTTCATGCTTGATCTTAGTTGAACTGCACAAATGATATCCAAATTATGGTTGAACATTCCACGAGCTTCACAACCAACCTTGATGTTGCTCAATTTTATTGCAACTAATAAAGAAGAAGCTCTGTGGGTTTCGCTTCCTGATAGAAAAGGAACCAGGGCTGGAGCCCTTTTCTTAAAAAAATGAAGAAGAAGCTGCTAGCTCATGGGACATTGCTTCATTTTAGGTGAACTGCACAAAAAGGTCCCATGAATTGAATCATCCATGTTGGTGACTGGTGTCAACCCTTCTACGACGGTGTTGACTACAGATATGGTTCCCATCACGAGGTATGTTCCTTTTTGGTTTGACCATTTTCCAAAGGTCCTCCACGTTGAGTCTGCTCTTGTGCTATTGTTTTGGCATTGCCATGATAAAGCAGTAATGTTATTATTTTGCACCTTAATCTAGTGGCACTATTAATTTGAGGCAATGTTTTGGCACCGCTAGTGCCACTGATTTTTTTATATATCGAAAGAGGGGGTTTCCTCTGATTTCATTAAACAAACCCAACCATAGAGAACCATTATCCGACAACATCTCAGTGTAAACGGGCAGTTATGCAACTACTACTAGAACAGACTGAGTACTAGTGATGTCTACGACACAACCTTCTTCTTGTAAATGTTGTTGGGCCTCCAAGTGCAGAGGTTTGTAGGATAGTAGCAAATTTCCCTCAAGTGGATGACCTAAGGTTTAACAATCCGTGGGAGGTGTAGGATGAAGACGGTCTCTCTCAAGCAACCCTGCAACCAAATAACAAAGAGTCTCTTGTGTCCCCAACACACCCAATACAATGGTAAATTGTATAGGTGCACTAGTTCAGCGAAGAGATGGTGATACAAGTGCAATATGGATAGTAGATATAGTTTTTTGTAATCTGAAAATATAAAAACAGCAAGGTAACTAATGATAAAAGTGAGCATAAACAGTATTGCAATGCTAGGAAACAAGGCCTAGGGTTCATACTTTCACTAGTGCAAGTTATCTCAACAATAATAACATAATTGAATCATATAACTATCCCTCAACATGCAACAAAGAGTCACTCCAAAGTCACTAATAGCGGAGAACAAACAAGGAGATTATGGTAGGGTATGAAACCACCTCAAAGTTATCCTTTCTGCTCGATCTATTCAAGAGTCCGTAGTAAAATAACACGAATCCATTCTTTCCATTCGATCTATCATAGAGTTCATACTAGAATAACACCTTAAGACACAAATCAACCAAAACCTCCATTGTCACCTCAAGTATCCGTGGGCATGATTATATGATATGCATCACACAATCTCAGATTCATCTATTCAACCAACACAAAGTACTTCAAAGAGTGCCCCAAAGTTTCTACCAGAGAGTCAAGACAAAAACGTGTGCCAACCCCTATGCATAAATTCATTGAACCCGCAAGTTAATCACCAAAACATACATCAAGTAGATCACGTGAATATCCCATTGTCACCACAGATAAGCACGACAAGACATGCATCAAGTGTTCTCAAATCCTTAAAGACTCAATCCGATAAGATAACTTCAAAGGGAAAACTCAATCCATTACAAGAGAGTAGAGGGGGAGAAACATCATAAGATCCAACTATAATAGCAAAGCTCGTGATACATCAAGATCGTATCACCTCAAGAACACGAGAGAGAGAGGGAGAGAGAGAGAGAGAGAGAGAGAGCGAGAGAGATCAAACACATAGCTACTGGTACATACTCTTAGCCCCGAGGGTGAACTACTCCCTCCTCGTCATGGAGAGCACTGGGATGATGAAGATGGCCACCGGTAAGGAATCCCCCTCCGGCAGGGTGCCGGATAGGGCTCCCGAGAGGTTTTTGGTGGCTATAGAGGCTTGCGGCGGCGGAACTCCCGATCTATTCTTTTCCCCGA
Source organism: Triticum aestivum (assembly GCF_018294505.1). Lineage (NCBI taxonomy): Eukaryota > Viridiplantae > Streptophyta > Magnoliopsida > Poales > Poaceae > Triticum > Triticum aestivum. The sequence continues at coordinate 362,867,058 of NC_057807.1, forward strand.
TGTTTTTAGGGTATATAAAGATATATAGGCGAAAGAAGTCGGTCAGGGGAGCCACGAGGGGCCCATGTATTGCGTGTATTGTGTTGCATCACTCATTTGGATAATTATTTTAGGGATTTGATTACATTTTCTTATATGAGGCAAGCTCCTCTATTTTCTCATGTCAATTAGTCAGGTGTAATCTCGCCCAAAATTTGTGAAATTTTCCCTCCATGTGTGTTCTTTAATTTCCGTGCCAAAAACTATACACCCTATATTTAGGAATGGAGGGAGTATAAAAGTGTATAATAAAGCCCATAAACATCGAAAACAGATAATATAATAGCGTGAATGCTTCATAAATTATAGATACGTTGGAGATGTATCAACATCCCCAAGCTTAATTCCTGCTCGTCCTCGAGTAGGTAAATGATAAAAGAAAGAATTTATGAAGTGTGAATGCTAGAAGGTGCACAAGTTTGATCAATGATAATTTCAATCACCTTTTCTAGCATGATTATATGTCATAACAGTAGTTCATCTCATAAAACTTCTCAAGATCAAGTAACAAGCTATTCACATGTTAAAGCATAGACCATAAACTATCTTGAAAACTGGCAAACTTCATTCTCAGTCATCAAACAATTACAATTCATCTTATTTTCAGGAAGGGTCTATGTCAAAGCTTTGATTTAGCAAACTCCACATACTCAACTATCATATAGTCTTCCATGATTGCTACCACTCAAAGCATATTCTTAAAATAAATAGCATCCATCAAACACAGAGAAAGATAGCGGCTTAGTGTTTCGCCTCCCAACTCACTTATCATATAGATAATTGTCAACAATAATAATTCATGATCAAATATATTTGCATGGCCATATATGCTTAGATCTTTCCCCAACACACGATGCTTGCCAACTAAAGAGTAGGTAGGAATGAGAAGGAATACTACTGACTCTTGCATAAAAGTAAAAGATAGGCCCTTCGCAGAGGGAAGCAGGGATTTGCAGAGGTGCCAGAGCTCAATTTTGAAATAGAGATAAATAATTTTGAGAGGCATGCTTTCATTGTCAACATAACAACCAAGAGTTCCCAATATCTTCCATACTACATACATTATAGGCGGTTCCCAAACAGAATGGTAAAGTTTTTACTCCCCCTCCACCAACAATCATCAATCCATGGCTTGCCCGAAACAACGGGTGCCTCCAAGTAACATCAATCCTGGGGGAGTTTTGTTTGCAATTATTTTTGATTTGATTTTGATCTTTTGATCATGGGACTGGGCATCCCAGTTACCAGCCATTTTTCTCGTGAATGATGAGCGGAGTCCACTCATCGTGAGAATAACCCACCTAGCATGGAAGATACTGACAACCCCTAGTCTCTACATGAGCGATTCGGGCATACAAAACAGATTATTATTTGAAGGTTTAGAGTTTGGCACATGCAAATTTACTTGGAACGGTAGGTAAATACCGCATATAGGTAGGTATGGTGGACACTCATGGAAGAAACTTGGTTCAAGGAATTTGGATGCACAAGCAATAATCCCTCTTAGTACATATATTTTGGATAGCAAAGGATTCTAAAAAGCAAGCACCACATATTGGAGGATCTATAACAATATAACTTCTATACAAATACACCCAAGCAAAACTCATTACGTTGTCTTCCTTGTCCAATTTCAACTAATTTGCTCAGGTTTGAAAATAATTAATGGGGCTCACAATCATAGAAGATGTCTAAGATAGTATATTTATATGTGAAGTCTCTCTTCCTTCAATATTCTTTCATGAATTGTTCAAGTGACCAATACAATGCTTGCTAACCTTCAATGAATTTACTACCTCTACTTCTTAGATGTGAAGTCATTACTCCCCATGGGATATGCAAATGAAACATATTTAACTTCAGATTTATGACATCCAACTCATTCAACCATTTACTCATAGGATATAAGTGAAGCACACGATTAAATGACAAACTACTCCAAAAGGATATAAGTGAAGGTCAATGAGTAGTTAAATAATTATGTAACTATGTGTAGACTCTCTCTCATTTAAGAATTTCAGATCTTGGTATTTTATTCAAACAGAAAGCAAAACAAAATAAAATGACATTGCAAGGATAGCACAACTCATGCGAAGAAGCAAAAACTTAAGTTCAACTGATACTAACCGATAATTGTTGAAGAAGAAAGGTGGGATGCCTACTGGGGCATCCCCAAGCTTAGATGCTTGAGACTTATTGGAACATTATCTTGGGGTGCCTTGGGCATCCCCAACCTTGAGCTTTTGTGTCTCCTTAATTCCTCTCATATCATGGTTTCTCTATTTCTCAAAAACTGCATCCACATAAAACTCAACAGAAAACTCGTAAGCTCCGTTAGTATAAGAAAATAAATCCACCACTTAGGTACTGTTGTGAACTCATTCTAAATTCATATTGGTGTTAAACCTACTGTATTCCAACTTCTCTATGGTTCATACCCTCCGATACTACTCATAGATTCATCAAAATATGCAAACAACACATAGCAAACAGAATGTGTCAAGAACAGAACAATCTGTAGTAATCTGTATCAAACGTATACTTATGGAACTCAAAAATCGTACCAAATTAGGACATCCTAAGCAATTTGTGTACCAATCCATAGCAAAAAGAATCAGATCAAAATCACATTTATTTGAATTATCAAAACTAATGTACTATGTGCAAAAGTTTCTGATTTTCAGCAGGATCAACACAACTATCACCGTAAGCTATCCTAAAGGTCTTATTTGGCACTTTATTGAAACAAAAGCTGTAAAACATGATTACTACAGTAGCATAATCATGTGAACACACAAAATCAATAGTAAATATTGGGTTGTCTCCTAACAAGCGCTTTTCTTTAATGCCTTATAGCTAGGCATGATGATGACAATGATGCTCACATACAAGATAAGAATTGGAACATAATGGGAGCATCATGAAGAATATGACTAGCACATTTAAGCCTACCCACTTCCTATGCATAGGGATTTTGTGAGCAAACAACTTATGGGAACAATAATCAACTAGCATAGGAAGGCAAAACAAGCATAACTTCAAGATTTTAAGCACATAGAGAGGAGACTTGATATTATTGCAATTCCTACAAGCATATATTCGTCCCTCATAATAATTTTCAGTAGCATCATGAATGAATTCAACAATATAACCAACACCTAAATCATTCTTTTCATGATCAGCATAGAAAATTTACTACTCTCCACATAAGAAAAATCCTTCTCATTCGGAATAGTGGGAGTATCATAAGAGACTTGAATACTATAAATTGTTTCCACATTAAAAGAGTAATGTTCAGAAAAAGGGTAATCATAATCATGACAAGTTTTAATATAATCATCACTACTTTTATAGCATAAGTTTCATCACAATAATCATCATGTTCTCATCATAATCGATTGAAACCTCTTCCAAGATAGTGGAATCATCACTAAATAAAGTCATGGCCTCTCCAAATCCACTTTCATATTCATCACAATAAGATTCAACATCCTCCAAAATAGTGGGATCATTACTTCCTAAAGTTGACACTCTTCCAAACCCACTTTCATCAATATAATCATCATAGATAGAAGATAGAAGGCATGCTATCATCATAACAACTTTGCATATCAAAACTTGGGAGGCTAAAAATATCATCTTCATAAAATGTAGCATCCCCAAGCTTGGGACTTTTCATATCATAAGCATAATCACTCTCATCATTAATAGTATGGATAGCACCAATAGTATAGCAATTATCATCATCACAATGAGTAGTAGGAGCAACATCATTTGGGAGCGGTACATTTTTACCTTTGCTTCTCTGTTTTTTTATTTTTCTTCTTCACATGATGTGCGAGTTCAACCTTCTTCTCTGAGCTCCTTATTGATGAGATTGGTTGAATAGAAAGATCCTCCTCGTTACCTGATTCATCATAAGAAATAATAGGAGGATATTGGGAAGTCTCTTCCCTTTCATTAGTGCTTTTTTCATCTTCCATTTGCTTTCTTTTCTTTAGGTAATTGGCAATATAAGGATTTTCAATGCAATTCACCGCACAATACATATAAATTTCCTCTAGATCTATATCAAGAAATTTCTTAAGGGCAAATTCTGGAAGATTCTTAGTTAAAGGTTTCAATTCTTCATAACCCAAAAGCAAACTAAGTTCATTATAATGTGCAAGGGAAATCAAATCATCACAATTTTTGGACACAATTCGATCATGAAACAATTTGCATCGGAGATGCAAATGACCACTTTCATTGCAAAGTTCACAAGTACGGCAAAGGCATGTTAATTTTCAGCACTCACATTCAGCCTTCCTTGCAACAATTTAGTTTCTAAATGCTTATGCCTCTTGCAATATCTATCTTCTCTATTTGGTGTGTACTTGCAAACCAAATGTACTCCACAAAAATTGACATGCTTATAGGAGACATTTTCATCATAACTACTGCAATCACAAATAGTACTATGGATATTCAAAGATTTCATACTAACAACATTGCAATCATGCTCATCATTCAAAGATTTAATGCGAAGCAATTTAATGCATTCTTCTTCTAGCAATTGAGCACAATTTTCCTTTCCATCATTCTCACGAAAGATATTAAACAGATGAAGCGTATGAGACAAACTCAATTCCATTTTTTGTAGTTTTATTTTATAGACTAAACTACTGATAAAACAAGAAACTAAAAGGTTAGATTGCAAGATCTAAAGATATACCTTCAAGCACTCACCTCCCCGGCAATGGCGCCAGAAAAGAGCTTGATGTCTACTACACAACCTTCTTCTTGTAGACATTGTTGGGCCTCCAAGTGCAGAGGTTTGTAGGACAGTAGCAAATTTCCCTCAAGTGGATGACCTAAGGTTTATCAATCCGTGGGAGGCGTAGGATGAACATGGTCTCTCTCAAGCAACCCTACAACCAAATAACAAAGAGTCTCTTGTGTCCCCAACACACCCAATACAATGGTAAATTGTATAGGTGCACTAGTTCAGCGAAGAGATGGTGATACAAGTGCAATATGTATAGTAGATATAATTTTTTGTAATCTGAAAATATAAAAACAGCAAGGTAACTAATGATAGAAGTGAGCGTCAACGGTACTACAATGCTAGGAAACAAGGTCTAGGGTTCATACTTTCACTAGTGCAAGTTCTCTCAACAATAATAACATAATTGGATCATATAACTATCCCTCAACATGCAACAAAGAGTCACTCCAAAGTCACTAATAGCGGAACAAACGAAGAGATTATGGTAGGGTACGAAACCACCTCAAAGTTATCCTTTCTGCTCGATCTATTCAAGAGTCTGTAGTAAAATAACACGAAGCTATTCTTTCTGTTCGATCTATCATAGAGTTCATACTAGAATAACACCTTAAGAGACAAATCAATCAAAACCCTAATGTCATCTAGATACTCCATTGTCACCTCAAGTATCCGTGGGCATGATTATACGATATGCATCACACAATCTCAGATTCATATATTCAACCAACACAAAGTACTTCAAAGAGTGCCCCAAAGTTTCTACTGGAGAGTCAAGACGAAAACGTGTGCCAACCCCTATGCATAAGTTCATTGAACCCGCAAGTTGATTAGCAAAACATACATCAAGTAGATCACGTGAATATCCCATTGTCACCACAGATAAGCACGACAAGATATACATCAAGTGTTCTCAAATCCTTAAAGACTCAATCCGATAAGATAACTTCAAAGGGAAAACTCAATGCATTACAAGAGAGTAGAGGGGGGAGAAACATCATAAGATCCAACTTTAATAACAAAGCTCGTGATACATCAAGATCGTATCACCTCAAGAACATGAGAGAGGGAGATCAAACACATAGCTACTGGTACATACCCTCAGCCCCGAGGGTGAACTACTCCCTCCTTGTCATGGAGAGCACCGAGACGATGAAGATGGCCACCAGTAAGGAATCCCCCCTCCGGCAGGGTGCCGGAACGGGCTCCCGAGAGGTTTTTGGTGGCTACAGAGGCTTGCGGCAGCGGAACTCCCAATCTATTCTTTTCCCCGGTTTTTAGGGTATATAGAGATATATAGGCGAAAGAAGTCGGTCAGGGGAGCCACGAGGGGCCCATGAGGGTGCGGGGCGTGCCCAGGGGAGGTGGGCGCGTCTCCCTGCCTCGTGGCCACCTCAAAGCTTCCCTTACGTGCACTCCAAGTCCCCTGGATTGCTTCCGTTCCAAGAATAACTTTCCCGAAGGTTTCATTCCGTTTGGACTCCGTTTGATATTCATTTTCTTCGAAACACTGAAATAGGCAAGAAAACAACAATATGGGCTGGGCCTCCGGTTAATAGGTTAGTCCCAAAAATAATATAAAAGTGTATAATAAAGCCCATAAACATCCAAAACAGATAATATAATTGTATGAATGCTTCATAAATTATAGATACGTTGGAGACGTATCAAATAGCAGGAGACAAGTTCACCACAAAAGCTAGGCAGGTAGGGGACGCAGCACCAGCCCAACCAAGTTTGGATTACAAACCAAATGCTACCACAGAAACATAAGGGTGGAAAATAGGGACTGAAAGAGCCAGCTTCAGCATCCCAGTCTAAGCAGCCCCGGCCTCCATCCTTGCCAGGCACGGTACACCTCGTTTGCCACCTGCTCGACCCTAGTGCCACTGATAACATGAAGTAATAATATAGTTAAAATAGAGCGACTGTCCTCTCTATCATTTCATTTTCAATGTAGATAAATAAAGTGCTTCTCTTTGTTAGTATATGTTTCATCAACTAGTCCCATTGTTAATGTTTAAGCGTTTCTGCAAATTGGGGTGCTTAATTTTAGTTGATCTCCACAAAAATAGAGATTGGAGTGTCTCAAGGCCCCTCCTTGTACTACCACTATACACTAATGTTCATCACTGGCTGAAGGTGTATCAGGAAGAATTGGGTCGATTTCCAGTATAAGGCCTACCGTATGAGGCGTCGCAGGGCCCATCTTGCTCTCGCAGCATGACATACTATGATACTACTGCAATATTTTCTTCTATTTATCAGTGTATGTTTCATCAACTAGTGCCACTATAATGTAATCGCACTTTTTCATTATATGTGAAAACAGGGTTATTCAGCTGCATTTTGGTGGAACTACACAAATGTACGGATGGAACCGGCATATATGCAGAGTGCAAGGTGTGCCAAGTAAAAATCAATGACACCGACCATGCTCCATGCACGCATTGGCATCCACCACTGATGTCTGCTAGAACTATGTCGGTATTTCCCCAAAGAGGAAGGGATGATACAGTATAGTGATGGTAGGTATTTCCCTTAGTGATGAGACCAAGGTTATCGAACCAGTAGGAGAACCTCCTCACACCACATAAACATCACATGCACACAAATAACAAATACTCGCAACTGGACGTGTTAAAGGGGTTGTCAATCCCTTCCGAGTATGGCGCCTCAAGATAGGCAAATAACGTGAGGTAAAAGTGGTAGGTAGGATAAATAGATCGCGGAACAAATAAGTTGCAGCAAGGAATTTTTGTATTTTTGGTTTAATAGATCTGAAAATAAATGCAAAGGAAAATAGATCACAAAGGCAAAAATGATGAAAAGAGACCCGGGGGCCGTAGGTTTCACTAGTGGCTTCTCTCAAGAGAAAATAGCAAATGGTGGGAAAACAATTACTGTTGGGCAATTGATAGAACTTCAAATAATCGTGACGATATCCAGGCAATGATCATTATATAGGCATCACGTCCAAGATTAGTAGACCGGATCCTGCCTACATCTACTATTATTAATCCACACATCGACCGCTATCCAGCATGCATCTAGTGTATTGGTTCATGGAAAAACGGAGTAATGCAATAAGAACGATGACATGATGTAGACAAGATCCGTTTATCTATTATGGAGATATAGATCTCATCTTGTTATCCTTAGTAGCAATGATACATACGTGTCGGTTCCCCTTTTGTTACTGGGATCAAGTACCGTAAGATCCAACCCACTACAAAGCACCTCTTCCATTGCAAGATAAATAGATCAAGTTGGCCAAACAAAACCCAAATATCGGAGAAGAAATACGAGGCTATAAGCAATCATGCATATAAGAGATCAAAGAAGACTCAAATAACATTCATGGATAAAAACATAGATCTGATCATACACACAAAGTTCATCGGATCCCAACAAACACACCGCTAAAAGACTTACATCATATGGATCTTCAAGAGACCATTGTATTGATAATCAAGAGAGAGAGAGAGACAGGAAGCCATCTATCTACGAACTACGGATCCATAGGTCTACAAAGAACTACTCACGCGTCATAGGAGAGGCACCAATGGAAGTGGTGAACCCCTCCACGATGGTGTCTAGATTGGATCTGGTGGTTGTGGACTCTGCTGCGGCTGGATCAATATTTCGTCGACTCCCCCAGGGTTTCTGGAATATTTGGGTATTTATAGAGCAAAGAGGCGGTTCGGGGGGAACCCGAGGTGGGCACAACCCACCAGGGCGCGCCCTGGTGGGTGCTGCTCCCCTCGAGCAGCCCCCAAGGTGCTTCCTTGGCCCACTGGCTTTCTTCTGGCCCAAAGAAGACCTCCAGGAGTTTCGTTGCGTTTGGACTCCGTTTGATATTGATTTCCTGCGATGCAAAAAAACATTCAGAAAACATCAACTGGCACTAGGCGCTATGTAGTTAGGTTAGTACCAAAAAATAATATAAAATGATTGTGAAACATCCAAGAATGAAAATATAACAGCATGGAACAATAAAAAATTATAGATACGTTGGAGACGCATCAGCATCCCCAAGCTTAGTTCCTGCTCGTACTCGAGTAGGTTAATGATAAAAATAGAATTTTTGATGTGGAATGGTGCCTAACCTGTTCATCACATTCTTTTCTTTATAGCATGGACATATGGACTTTTATATGATTCAAAGCAATAGTCTAGTTTTGACATTAAGACTTTAATACTCAAGCATACAAACAAGCAACCATGTCTTTCAAAATATCAACACTAAAGCAAATTATCCCTAGCCCGTCATGCTCAATCAATGATCCATTCATGAAACACACTTAAATATTAGCTACACCCAGTGCTCAAATACGACCATAGTGCCCCTTAGTTGGTGCTTTACAAGAGATGATGGAGACTCAAATTCAAAATAAAAATTGCATGAGTAAAATAAAGGCCCTTCGCGGAGGGAAGTAGTGATTTGTAGAGGTGCCAGAGCTCAAAGCTTAAATTGAGAGATAAAATTATTTTTGAGAGGCATACTTTTCCTACCAACAAAAATGACTTGGAGCATGCCAACACTTTCCATGCTAGATACATCATAGGCGGTTCCCAAACAGAAAAATAAAGCTTATTCCTTTTCCCATCATAACTTTCACTTTCCATGGCTGACCGTATCCACGGGTGCCTTCCGTACCAACACTTTCCAAGGAATTTATTATTTGATAACATAAAGTAAATTCATTATTCATTTCAGGACTGGGCATCCCTAATACCTTTGTCGTACTCTCGGGCAATGACAAGTGAATAATCACTCATCGAGAGAATAACAAATCTAGCATGGAAAATATTGGCTACCATTTACCGTTTCGTGAGTAGTAGAGCATGCAAAAGAGAAATTTATTTTGAACATTAGAGATGGCGCATGCAGATTTTCTTAGAACGGCATGGAAATACCGCATATAGGTAGGTATAGTGGACTCATAAGGCAAAACAGGTTTAAAGGGTTATGGATGCACAAGTAGTGATCATACTTAGTGCAAAATAAAGGCTAGCAAAAAGATTGAGAAGCGACCAACCAAAAAGCAAAAAATCTCGTACCCAAGCATTAAGCATTAGTAACACCGAATAATGCACCATAAGTAGGATATAAATATGAGAGTTTTTATTATATCTCACTTTGGGACTATTTTCATATGTTGCTTTTGATAAGCTCAAACAAATATAAGTGAAGATCATGAGCATACTTTTTTTCTTTCTCTCAAAATAATGTAAGTGAAGCAGCAGAGAATTTCTTAAAAATTTACTAACACCCAAATAAATCTAAGTGAAACATGAGAGCATTTCTTCTAAAGTAACAAAGCAAACCGTGCTCAAAAAGATATAAGTGAAGTACTAGAGCAAGTCCATGGCTCTAAAAATTTAAGTGAAGCATAGGAGAAAGCATAGCATAATTTTTTTTACTCTCTCAAAAGGGTGTGTCCAGCAAGGATTCAAAACTTAAAACACAAAGAAAAACAAAAAAAATACTCATATCATACAAGACGCTCCAAGCAAAACTCATATCATGTAACAAATAAAAATATAGTTTCAAGTAAAATACCGATGGTCGTTAGAAGAAAGCGGGGATGCCACTCGGGGGCATCCCCAAGCTTAGTTGCTTGCTACTTCTTTTAATATTATCTTGGGTTTCCTTGGGCATCCCTAGTGTTAGCCTTTTGCTTATACTTATTCCTTCATCCATCGTAAGATAACCCAAAACTTGAAGACTTCAATCACACAAAACTCAAACAAAACCTTCGTGGGATCCGTTAGTATAAGAAACCAAACAACTACTATAAGTACTGTAGAAAACCTATTCTTATTTTGTTTTTGCATTATATATACTGTATTCCAACTTTTTTATTGCAAAAGCTCATCAAAGCAAACCATAGAATCATTAAAACAAGCACACAATGCAAAGAAGACAGAATCTGTGAAAAACAGAACAGTCTGTAGCAATCTGAAAATTTAGAATACTTATGTAACTCCAAAAATTATGAAATAAATTGCTGGACGTGAGGAATTTGTCTATTAATCCTCTTAAAAAAGAATGAACCTAAATGCGCTCTTCTGTTAAAAATGACAACGAATCTCGTGAGCGCAAAAGTTTCTGTTTTTCAGCAAGATCAAATAAACTTTCACCCAAGTCTTCCCAAAGGTCTTGCTTGGAACAAACACTAATTAAAACACGAAAAACACAATCATAAAAGTAGAATAAATTGTGCTAGCACTCAAGAACAGAAAGCAAAAAAGCAAAAATAAATTTTATTCATTGGGTTGCCTCACAACAAGCGCTATCGTTTTATGCCCCTAGCTAGGCATAACGCGTAGGATCTAAGTTTTGTCATCTTTGTCCAATTCTTCGATTGAAAACTTATGATTATTCACGGATTTTTCATATAAATTCTCAGCGGCAATACTTCTAGGCATAATATTGAAAAACTTATTTTCGCAAAAAGGATCTCTTATGACTTCAATAAAGTTGGGGTGGATACTAATCATCTTAAGATCTCCTTTATCATTGCTAGAAGTTGATCCTTTGTTTTCAGTGACTTGAGTAGTCTTGCTAATTTTCATGGGAGTATTAGTGGAAGCAAAAGCCGTACCTAGATTAGAAAAAGTTTCTTCTATTTTATCAATCCTAGACAGACTTTCTTCAATTCTTTAATGAAGTACAATTCCTTTTTCTTTTAGCAACTTAAAAACGTATCCCACTTTTGACCCAACTTTAGTAGCATAACTTTGCATTTTTCTATCCAAATTTTCAATATGTTCTACGGTAAGCATTTTCTTTTCAATAGCATCTAGTCTTTCCATAACATGCTCGAGAGTCAATATTGTTTCATTGATCATGAGTGGTGGTGAACCCACTAAATTTCCCAAAGTATTAAAAGCATCAAGAGTAGGACACATCAAGAAATTCCCACCATTACTCGTATCAAGGACGAATCTGTACCAAGTGGTGATGCCCACATAAAAACAATGAAGAAGAACAATGGTAGATTGCTTGCGGATAGATCTATTATGAGCATTGCAAATCCTATACCAAGCATCTTTTAAAATTTCTCCTCCCCTTTGTTTAAAGTTGAGAACCTCGTTCTTGGGGGTGCACGCAATAGAAGAAGAGAAATCTATGACGACAAAAGGTGATAAGCAAGTTTGCACACGGAAAACAGACCTGCCGAGAAAACCGCGAACAAAAAAGAGGGCGAATAAAATGACAATTTTTTGTGAAGTGGGGGAGAGGAAAACGAGAGGCAACTGGCAAATAATGTAATTGAAAGGAGATGATATTTGTGATTAGCAACCTGGTTGATGTTGAAGATCCTCCTCGGCAATGGCGCCAGAAATTCCTTTTGATGTCTGCTAGAACTACATCGGTATTTCCCCAAAGAGGAAGGGATGATGTAGTATAGCGACGGTAGATATTTCCCTCAGTGATGAGATAAAGGTTATCGAACCAGTAGGAGAACCTCCTCACACCACGTAAATAGCACATGCACACAAATAACAAATACTCTTAACCCGACGTGTTAAAGGGGTTGTCAATCCCTTCCGGGTATGGCGCCTCAAGATAGGCAAATAACGTGAGGTAAAAGTGGTAGATAGGATAAATAGATCATGGAACAAATAAATTGCAGCAAGGTATTTTTGTATATTTGGTTTAATAGATCTGAAAATATATGCAAAGGAAAATAGATCGCAAAGGCAAAAATGATGAAAAGAGACCCGGGGGCTGTAGGTTTCACTAGTGGCTTCTCTCAAGAAAAAATAGCAAACGGTGGGAAAACAATTACTGTTGAGCAATTGATAGAATTTAAAATAATCATGACAATATCCAGGCAATGATCATTATATACGCATCAGTCTAAGATTAGTAGACCGACTCCTGCCTGCATCTATTACTATTACTCCACACATCGACCGCTATCCAACATGCATCTAGTGTATTAAGTTCATGGAAAAATGGAGTTATATAATAAGAATGATGACATGATGTAGACGAGATCCGTTTATCTATTGTGGAGATATAGATCTCATCTTGTTATCCTTAGTAGCAACGATACATACGTGTCGGTTCCCCTTCTATCACTAGGATCAAGCACCGTAAGATGGAACACAGTACAAAGCACCTCTTCCCATTGCAAGATAAATAGATCAAGTTGGCCAAACAAAACCCAAATATCAGAGAAGAAATACGAGGCTATAAGCAATCATGCATATAGGAGATCAAAGAAGACTCAAATAACTTACATGGATAAAAACATAGATCTGATCATAAACTCAAAGTTCATCGGATCCCACCAAACACACCGCCAAAAGACTTACATCATATGGATCTCCAAGAGACCATTATATTGATAATCAAGAGAGAGAGAGAGAGAGAGAGGAAGCCATCTAGCTACTAACTATGGACCCATAGGTCTACGAAGAACTACTCACGCATCATAGGAGAGGCACCAATGGAAGTGGTGAACCCCTCCATTATGGTGTCTAGATTGGATCTAGTGGTTCTAGACTGCGGCGGCTGGATTAATATTTTGTCAACTCCCCTAGGGTTTCTGGAATATTTGGGCATTTATAGAGCAGAGAGGCGGTTCGAGGGGCACCCGAGGTGGGCACAACCCACCAGGGCGCGCCTGGGCCTCCTGCGTGCCCTGGTGGGTGTTGCTCCCCTCGAGCAGCCACCCAGGTGCTTCCTTGGCCCACTGGCTTTCTTCTGGCCCAAAAAATCCTCCAGGAGTTTCGTTGCGTTTGGACTCCGTTTGATATTGATTTCCTACGATGCAAAAAACATGTAGAAAATAGCAACTGGCACTGGGCACTATGTAGATAGGTTAGTACCAAAAAATGATATAAAAATGACTATAAAATGATTGTAAAACATCCAAGAATGAAAATATAACAGCATGGAACAATAAAAAATTATAGATACCTTGGAGACCTATCAGCATCGCCAAGCTTACTTCCTGCTCATCCTTGAGTAGGTAAATGATAAAAACATAATTTTTGATGTGGAATGCTGCCTAACATGTTCATCACATTCTTTTCTTTATAGCATGGACATATGGACTTTTATATGATTCAAAGCAATAGTCTAGTTTTGACATGAAGACTTTAATACTCAAGCATACCAACAAGCAACCATGTCTTTCAAAATATCAACACTAAAGCAAGTCATCCCTAGCCCATCATGCTCAATCATTGATCCATTCATGAAACACACTTGAATATTAGCTACACCCAATGCTCAAATACGATCATAGTGCCCCTTAGTTGGTGATTTATAAGAGAAGATGGAGACTCAATTTCAAAATAAAAATTGCATAAGTAAAAGAAAGGCCCTTCGCGGAGGGAAGTAGTGATTTGTAGAGGTGCCAGAGCTCAAAGCTTAAATTGAGAGATAAAATTATTTTTGAGAGGCATACTTTTCCTACCAACGAAAATGACTTGGAGCATCCCAACACTTTCCATGCTAGATACATCATAGGCGGTTCCCAAACAGAAAATAAAGTTTATTCTTTTTCCACCATAACTTTCACTTTCCATGGCTAACCGTATCCACGGGTGCCCTCCATACCAACACATTCCAAGGAATTTATTATGTGACAACATAAAGTAAATTCATTATTCATTTCGGGACTGGGCATCCCTAATACCTTTGCCGTACTCTCGTGCAATGACAAGCGAATAAACACACATCAAGAGAATAACACATCTAGCATGGAAAATATTGGCCACCCTTTACCACTTCGCGAGTAGTAGAGCATACAAAAGAGAAATTTGTTTTGAACATTAGAGATGGCGTATGCAGATTTTCTTAGAACGGCATGGAAATACCGCATATAGGTAGGTATAGTGGACTCATAAGGCAAAACAGGTTTGAAGGGTTTTGGATGCACAAGTAGTGATCATACTTAGTGCAAAATAAAGGCTAGCAAAAAGATTGAGAAGCGACCAACGAAAAAGCAAAAAGTCTCATACCCAAGCATTAAGCATAAGTAACACCGAATAATGCACCATAAGTAGGATATAAATTTCTTTGCATAACTATTGACTTTCGTGCTTGTATAGGGAATCACAAACCTTAACATCAATATTCTTACTAAAGCACAATTACTCATCAACATGACTCACATATCATATCGTCATATCTCAAAACCATTACTAAGAATCAAGTTTATTTTGTCCAATGATCTTCATGAAAGTTTTTATTATATCCTCCTTGGATATCTATCACTTTGGGACTATTTTCATATGTTGCTCTTGATAAGCTCAAACAAATATAAGTGAAGATCATGAGCATAATTTTTTGTTTCTCTCAAAATAATCTAAGTGAAGCAAGAGAGAATTTCTTAAAAATTTACTAACTCCCAAATAAATCTAAGTGAAGCATGAGAGCATTTCTTCAAAATTAACAAAGCACACCGTGCTCAAAAAGATATAAGTGAAGTACTAGAGCAAGTCCATGGCTCTAAAATTTAAGTGAAGCATAGGAGCAAGCATAGCATAATTTTTTGGCTCTCTCAAAAGGGTGTGTCCAGCAAGTATTCAACACTTAAAACACAAAGAAAAACAAGCAAAGACTCATATCATACAAGACGCTCCAAGCAAAACTCATATCATGTGACGAATAAAAATATAGTTTCAAGTAAAATACCGATAGTCGTTAGAAGAAAGCGGGGATGCCACTCGGGGGCATCCCCAAGCTTAGTTTCTTGCTACTTCTTTTAATATTATCTTGGGGTTCCTTGGGAATCCCCAATGTTAGACTTTTGCTTATCCTTATTCCTTCATCCATCATAAGATAACCCAAAACTTGAAGACTTCAATCACACAAAACTCAAACAAAACCTTCGTGGGATCCGTTAGTATAAGAAACCAAACAACTACTATAAGTACTGTATAAAACCTATTCTTATTTTGTTTTTGCATTATATATACTGTATTCCAACTTTTCTATTGCAAAAGCTCATCAAAGCAAACCATAGAATCATTAAAACAAGCACACAACGCAAAGAAAACAGAATCTGTGAATAACAGAACAGTCTGTAGCAATCTGAAAATTTAGAATACTTCTGTAACTCCAAAAATTATGAAATAAATTGTTGTACGTGAGGAATTTTTCTATTAATCCTCTTAAAAAAGAATCAACTTAAATTCACTTTTCTGTTAAAAATGACAACGAATCTCGTGAGTGTAAAAGTTTCTGTTTTTCAGCAAATCAAATAAACTTTCACCCAAGTCTTCCCAAAGGTCTTGCTTGGCACAAACACTAATTAAAACGCAAAAAACACAATCACAACAGTAGAATAATTGTGCTATCACTCAAGAACAGAAAGCAAAAAAGCAAAAATAAAATTTATTCATTGGGTTGCCTCCCAACAAGCGCTATCGTTTTATGCCCCTAGCTAGGCATAACGTGTAGCACCTAAGTTTTGTCATCTTTGTCCAATGCTTCGATTGAACACTTAGGATTCTTCAAGGATTTTTCATATAAATTCTCAGCGGCAATACTTCTAGGCATAAGATTGAAAAACTTATTTTCGCAAAAAGGATCTCTTATGACTTCAATAAAGTTGGGGTGGATACTAATCATCTTAAGATCTCCTTTATCATTGCTAGAAGTTGATCCTTTGTTTTAAGTGACTTGAGTAGTCTTGCTAATTTTCATGGGAGTCTTAGCGGAAGCAAAAGCCGTACGTAGATTAGAAAAAGTTTCTTCTATTTTATCAATCCTAGAAAGACTTTCTTCAATTCTTTCATGAAGTACAATTCCTTTTTCTTTTAGCAACTTAAAAATGTCTCCCACTTTTGACCCAACTTTAGTAGAATAACTTTGCATTTTTCTATCCAAATTTTCAATATGTTCTACGGTAAGCATTTTCTTTTCAATAGCATCTAGTCTTTCTATAACATGCTTGAGAGTCAATATTGTTTCATTGATCACGAGTGGTGGTGAACCCACTAAATTTCCCAAAGTATTAAAAGCATCAAGAGTAGGACACATCAAGAAATTCCCACCATTACTCGTATACAGGAAGAATCTGTACCAAGTGGTGATGCCCACATAAAAACAACGAAGAAGAACAACGGTAGATTGCTAGCGGATAGATCTATTATGAGCATTGCAAATCCTATACCAAGCATCTTTTAAAATTTCTCGTCGGCTTTGTTTAAAGTTGAGAACCTCGTTCTCAGGGGTGCACACAATAGAAGTAGAGAAATCTATGACGACAAAAGGTGATAAGCAAGTTTGCACACAGAAAACAGACCTGACGAGAAAATCGCGAACAAAAAAGAGGGTGAATAAAACAACAATTTTTTGTGAAGTGGGGGAGAGGAAAACGAGAGGCAACTGGCAAATAATGTAAATTGCAAGGAGATGAGTTTTGTGATTAGTAACCTGGTTGATGTTGAAGATCCTCCCTGGCAACGGCGCCAGAAATTCCTTTTGATGTCTGCTAGAATTACATCGGTATTTCCCCAAAGAGGAAGGGATGATGTAGTATAGCGACGGTAGATATTTCCCTCAGTGATGAGACAAAAGTTATCGAACCAGTAGGAGAACCTCCTCACACCACGTAAATAGCACCTGCACACAAATAACAAATACTGGCAACCCGACGTGTTAAAGGGGTTGTCAATCCCTTCCGGGTATGGCACCTCAAGATAGGCAAATAACGTGAGGTGAAAGTGGTAGATAGGATAAATAGATCGCGGAACAAATAAATTGCAGCAAGATATTTTTGTATATTTGGTTTAATAGATCTGAAAATAAATGCAAAGGAAAATAGATCGCAAAGGCAAAAATGATGAAAAGAGACCCGGGGGCCGTAGGTTTCACTAGTGGATTCTCTCAAGAAAAAATAGTAAACGGTGGTAAAACAATTACTGTTGGGCAATTGATAGAACTTAAAATAATCATGACAATATCCAGGCAATGATCATTATATACGCATCAGTCTATGATTAGTAGACCGACTCCTGCCTGCATCTACTACTATTACTCCACACATCGACCGCTATCCAGCATGCATCTAGTGTATTAAGTTCATGGAAAAATGGAGTAATGTAATAAGAATGATGACATGATGTAGACGAGATCCGTTTATCTATTGCGGAGATATAGATCTCATCTTGTTATCCTTAGTAGCAACGATACATACGTGTCGGTTCCCCTTCTATCACTGGGATCAAGCACCGTAAGATGGAACACACTACAAATCACCTCTTCCCATTGCAAGATAAATAGATCAAGTTTGCCAAACAAAACCCAAATATTGGAGAAGAAATACGAGGCTATAAGCAATCATGCATATAAGAGATCAAAGAAGACTCAAATAACTTACATGGATAAAAACATAGATCTGATCATAAAATCAAAGTTCATCGGATCCCACCAAACACACCGCCAAAAGACTTACATCATATGGATCTCCAAGAGACCATTGTATTGATAATCAAGAGAGAGAGAGAGAGAGAGGAAGCCATCTAGCTACTAACTATGGACCCATAGGTCTACGAAGAACTACTCACGCATCATAGGAGAGGCACCAATGGAAGTGGTGAACCCCTCCATTATGGTGTCTAGATTGGATCTGGTGGTTCTAGACTGCGGCGGCTGGATTAATATTTTGTCGACTCCCCAAGGGTTTCTGGAATATTTGGGCATTTATAGAGCAGAGAGGCGGTTCAAGGGGCACTCAATGTGGGCACAACCCACCAGGGCGCGCCTGGGCCTCCTGCGTGCCCTGGTGGGTGTTACTCCCCTCGAGCAGCCACCCAGGTGCTTCCTTGGCCCACTGGCTTTCTTCTGGCCCAAAAAATCCTCCAGGAGTTTCGTTGCGTTTGGACTTCGTTTGATATTGATTTCCTACGATGCAAAAAACATGTAGAAAATAGCAACTGGCACTGGGCACTATGTAGATAGGTTAGTACCAAAAAATGATATAAAAATGACTATAAAATGATTGTAAAACATCCAAGAATGAAAATATAACAGCATGGAACAATAAAAAATTATAGATACCTTGGAGACCTATCAGCATCGCCAAGCTTAAGTCCTGCTCATCCTCGAGTAGGTAAATGATAAAAACATAATTTTTGATGTGGAATGCTGCCTAACATGTTCATCACATTCTTTTCTTTATAGCATGGACATATGGACTTTTATATGATTCAAATCAATAGTCTAGTTTTGACATGAAGACTTTAATACTCAAGCATACCAACAAGCAACCACGTCTTTCAAAATATCAACACTAAAGCAAGTCATCCCTAGCCCGTCATGCTCAATCATTGATCCATTCATGAAACACACTTGAATATTTGCTACACCCAATGCTCAAATACGATCATAGTGCCCCTTAGTTGGTGCTTTAGAAGAGAAGATGGAGACTCAATTTCAAAATAAAAAATGCATGAGTAAAAGAAAGGCCCTTCGCGGAGGGAAGTAGTGATTTGTAGAGGTGCCAGAGCTTAAAGCTTAAATTGAGAGATAAAATTATTCTTGAGAGGCATACTTTTCCAACCAACGAAAATGACTTGGAGCATGCCAACACTTTCCATGCTAGATACATCATAGGTGGT
Source organism: Triticum aestivum (assembly GCF_018294505.1). Classification (NCBI taxonomy): domain Eukaryota; kingdom Viridiplantae; phylum Streptophyta; class Magnoliopsida; order Poales; family Poaceae; genus Triticum; species Triticum aestivum. The sequence goes on from NC_057807.1 coordinate 362,886,460, forward strand.
TCCCAAACATAAAATAAAGTTTATTTCTTTTTCCACCATAACTTTCACTTTCCATGGCTAACCGTATCCACGGGTGCCCTCCATACCAACACTTTCCAAGGAATTTATTATCTGACAACATAAAGTAAATTCATTATTCATTTCGGGACTGGGCATCCCTAATACCTTTGTCGTACTCTCGTGCAATGACAAGCGAATAAACACACATCGAGAGAATAACACATCTAGCATGGAAAATATTGGCCACCCTTTACCACTTCGCGAGTAGTAGAGCATGCAAAAGAGAAATTTGTTTTGAACATTAGAGATGGCGTATGCAGATTTTCTTAGAACGGCATGGAAATACCGCATATAGGTAGGTATAGTGGACTCATAAGGCAAAACAGGTTTGAAGGGTTTTGGATGCACAAGTAGTGATCATACTTAGTGCAAAATAAAGGCTAGCAAAAAGATTGAGAAGCGACCAACGAAAAAGCAAAAAGTCTCGTACCCAAGCATTAAGCATAAGTAACACCGAATAATGCACCATAAGTAGGATATAAATTTCTTTGCATAACTATTGACTTTCGTGCTTGTATAGGGAATCACAAACCTTAACATCAGTATTCTTACTAAAGCACAATTACTCATCAACATAACTCACATATCATATCGTCATATCTCAAAACCATTACTAAGAATCAAGTTTATTTTGTCCAATGATCTTCATGAAAGTTTTTATTATATCCTCCTTGGATATCTATCACTTTGGGACTATTTTCATATGTTGCTTTTGATAAGCTCAAAGAAATATAAGTGAAGATCATGAGCATATTTTTTCTTTCTCTCAAAATAATCTAAGTGAAGCAATAGAGAATATCTTAAAAATTTACTAACTCCCAAATAAATCTAAGTGAAGCATGAGAGCATTTCTTCAAAATTAACAAAGCACACCGTGCTCAAAAAGATATAAGTGAAATACTAGAGCAAGTCCATGGATCTAAATATTTAAGTGAAGCATAGGAGCAAGCATAGCATAATTTTTTTTGCTCTCTCAAAAGGGTGTGTCCAGCAAGGATTGAACACTTAAAACACAAAGAAAAACAAGAAAAGACTCATATCATACAAGACGCTCCAAGCAAAACTCATATCATGTGACGAATAAAAATATAGTTTCAAGTAAAATACCGATAGTCGTTAGAAGAAAGCGGGGATGCCACTCGGGGGCATCCCCAAGCTTAGTTTCTTGCTACTTCTTTTAATATTATCTTGGGGTTCCTTGGGAATCCCCAATGTTAGACTTTTGCTTATCCTTATTCCTTCATCCATCATAAGATAACCCAAAACTTGAAGACTTCAATCACACAAAACTCAAACAAAACCTTCGTGGGATCCGTTAGTATAAGAAACCAAACAACTACTATAAGTACTGTATAAAACCTATTCTTATTTTGTTTTTGCATTATATATACTGTATTCCAACTTTTCTATTGCAAAAGCTCATCACAGCAAACCATAGAATCATTAAAACAAGCACACAATGCAAAGAAAACAGAATCTGTGAAAAACAGAACAGTCTGTAGCAATCTGAAAATTTAGAATACTTCTGTAACTCCAAAAATTATGAAATAGATTGGTGTACGTGAGGAATTTTTCTATTAATCCTCTTCAAAAAGAATCAACTTAAATGCACTCTTCTGTTAAAAATGACAACGAATCTCGTGAGTGCAAAAGTTTCTGTTTTTCAGCAAATCAAATAAACTTTCACCCAAGTCTTCCCAAAGGTCTTGCTTGGCACAAACACTAATTAAAACGCAAAAAACACAATCACAACAGTAGAATAATTGTGCTAGCACTCAAGAACAGAAAGCAAAAAAGCAAAAATAAAATTTATTCATTGGGTTGCCTCCCAACAAGCGCTATCGTTTTATGCCCCTAGCTAGGCATAACGTGTAGCATCTAAGTTTTGTCATCTTTGTCCAATGCTTCGATCGAACACTTAGGATTCTTCAAGGATTTTTCATATAAATTATCAGCAGCAATACTTCTAGGCATAAGATTGAAAAACTTATTTTCGCAAAAAGGATCTCTTATGACTTCAATAAAGTTGGGGTGGATACTAATCATCTTAAGATCTCCTTTATAAATGCTAGAAGTTGATCCTTTTGTTTTCAGTGACTTCAGTAGTCTTGCTAATTTTCATGGGAGTCTTAGCGGAAGTAAAAGCCATACGTAGATTAGAAAACGTTTCTTCTATTTTATCAATCCTAGAAAGACTTTCTTCAATTCTTTCATGAAGTACAGTTCCTTTTTCTTTTAGCAATTTAAAAACGTCTCCCACTTTTGACCCAACTTTAGTAGCATAACTTTGCATTTTTCTATCCAAATTTTCAATATGTTCTACGGTAAGCATTTTCTTTTCAATAACATCTAGTCTTTCCATAACATGCTCGAGAGTCAATATTGTTTCATTGATCACGAGTGGTGGTGAACCCACTAAATTTCCCAAAGTATTAAAAGCATCAAGAGTAGGACACATCAAGAAATTCCCGCCATTACTCGTATCAAGGACGAATCTGTACCAAGTGGTGATGCCCACATAAAAACAACGAAGAAGAACAATGGTAGATTGCTAGCGGATAGATCTATATTGAGCATTGCAAATCCTATACCAAGCGTCTTTTAAAATTTCTCCTCGGCTTTGTTTAAAGTTGAGAACCTCGTTCTCAGGGGTGCACACAATAGAAGAAAAGAAATCTATGACGACAAAAGGTGATAAGCAAGTTTGCACACAGAAAACAGACCTAACGAGAAAATCGCGAACAAAAAAGAGGGTGAATAAAACGACAATTTTTTTTTGAAGTGGGGGAGAGGAAAACGAGAGGCAACTGGCAAATAATGTAAATTGCAAGGAGATGAGATTTGTGACTAGCAACCTGGTTGATGTTGAAGATCCTCCCCGGCAACGGCGCCAGAAATTCCTTTTGATGTCTGCTAGAACTACATCGGTATTTCCCAAAAGAGGAAGGGATGATGTAGTATAGTGACGGTAGATATTTCCCTCAGTGATGAGACAAAGGTTATCTAACTAGTAGGAGAACCTCCTCACACCACGTAAATAGCACTTGCACACAAATAACAAATACTGGCAACCCGACGTGTTAAAGGGGTTGTCAATCCCTTCCGGGTATGGCGCCTCAAGATAGGCAAATAACGTGAGGTAAAAGTGGTAGATAGGATAAATAGATCGCCGAACAAATAAATTGCAGCAAGATATTTTTGTATATTTGGTTTAATAGATCTGAAAATAAATGCAAAGGAAAATAGATCGCAAAGGCAAAAATGATGAAAAGAGACCTGGGGGCCATAGGTTTCACTAGTGGATTCTCCCAAGAAAAAATAGCAAACGGTGGTAAAACAATTACTGTTGGGCAATTGATCGAACTTAAAATAATCATGACAATATCCAGGCAATGATCATTATATACGCATCAGTCTAAGATTAGTAAACCGACTCCTGCCTGCATCTATTACTATTACTCCACACATCGACCGCTATCCAGCATGCATCTAGTGTATTAAGTTCATGGAAAAATGGAGTAATGTAATAAGAACGATGACATGATGTAGACGAGATCCGTTTATCTATTGCGGAGATATAGATATCATCTTGTTATCCTTAGTAGCAACGATACATACGTGTCGGTTCCCCTTCTATCACTGGGATCAAGCACCGTAAGATGGAACACATTACAAAGCACCTCTTCCCATTGCAAGATAAATAGATCAAGTTGGCCAAACAAAACCCAAATATTGGAGAAGAAATACGAGGCTATAAGCAATCATGCATATAAGAGATCAAAGAAGACTCAAATAACTTACATGGATAAAAACATAGATCTGATCATAAACTCAAAAGTTCATCGGATCCCACCAAACACACCGCCAAAAGACTTACATCATATGGATCTCCAAGAGACCATTGTATTGATAATAGAGAGAGAGAGAGAGAGAGAGGAAGCCATCTAGCTACTAACTATGGACCCATAGGTCTACGAAGAACTACTCACGCATCATAGGAGAGGCACCAATGGAAGTGGTGAACCCCTCCATTATGGTGTCTAGATTGGATCTAGTGGTTCTAGACTGCGGCGGCTGGATTAATATTTTGTCGACTCCCCTAGGGTTTCTGGAATATTTGGGCATTTATAGAGTAGAGAGGCGGTTCGAGGGGCACCCGAGGTGGTTACAACCCACCAGGGTGCGCTTGGGCCTCCTGCGTGCCCTGGTGGGTGTTGCTCCCCTCGAGCAGCCACCCAGGTGCTTCCTTGGCCCACTGGCTTTCTTCTGGCCCAAAAAATCCTCCAGGAGTTTCGTTGCGTTTGGACTCCGTTTGATATTGATTTCCTACGATGCAAAAAAAATGTAGAAAATAACAACTGGCACTAGGCACTATGTAGATAGGTTAGTACCAAAAAATGATATAAAAATGACTATAAAATGATTGTAAAACATCCAAGAATGAAAATATAACAGCATGGAACAATAAAAAATTATAGATACCTTGGAGACCTATCAGCATCGCCAAGCTTAATTCCTGCTCATCCTCGAGTAGGTAAATGATAAAAACATAATTTTTGATGTGGAATGCTGCCTAACATGTTCATCACATTCTTTTCTTTATAGCATGGGCATATGGACTTTTATATGATTCAAATCAATAGTCTAGTTTTGACATGAAGACTTTAATACTCAAGCATACCAACAAGCAACCATGTCTTTCAAAATATCAACACTAAAGCAAGTCATCCCTAGCCCGTCATGCTCAATCATTGATCCATTCATGAAACACACTTGAATATTTGCTACACCCAATGCTCAAATATGATCATAGTGCCCCTTAGTTGGTGCTTTATAAGAGAAGATGGAGACTCAATTTCAAAATAAAAAATGCATGAGTAAAAGAAAGGCCCTTCGCGGAGGGAAGTAGTGATTTGTAGAGGTGCCAGAGCTTAAAGCTTAAATTGTGAGATAAAATTATTTTTGAGAGGCATACTTTTCCAACCAACGAAAATGACTTGGAGCATGCCAACACATTCCATGCTAGATACATCATAGGTGGTTCCCAAACAGAAAATAAAGTTTATTTCTTTTTCCACCATAACTTTCACTTTCCATGGCTAACCGTATCCACGGGTGCCCTCCATACCAACACTTTCCAAGGAATTTATTATTTGACAACATAAAGTAAATTCATTATTCATTTCGGGACTGGGCATCCCTAATACCTTTGCCGTACTCTCGTGCAATGACAAGCGAATAAACACACATCGAGAGAATAACACATCTAGCATGGGAAATATTGGCCACCCTTTACCACTTCGCGAGTAGTAGAGCATGCAAAAGAGAAATTTGTTTTGAACATTAGAGATAGCATATGCAGATTTTCTTAGAACGGCATGGAAATACCGCATATAGGTAGGTATAGTGGACTCATAAGGCAAAACATGGTTTCATATGTTGCTTTTGATAAGCTTAAACAAGTATAAGTGAAGATCATGAGCATAATTTTTTCTTTCTCTCAAAATAATATAAGTGAAGCAAGAGTGAATTTCTTAAAAATTTCTCACTCCCAAATAAATCTGAGTGAAGCATGAGAGCATTTCTTCAAAATTAACAAGCACACCATGCTCAAAAAGATATAAATGAAGTACTAGAGCAAGTCCATGGCTCTAAAAATATAAGTGAAGCATAGGAGCAAGCATAGCATAATTTTTTTTGCTCTCTCAAAAGGGTCTATCCTGCAAGGATTCAACACTTAAAACACAAAGCAAAACAAACAAAGACTCATATCATACAAGACGCTCCAAGCAAAACTCATATCATGTGACGAATAAAAATATAGTTTCAAGTAAAATACCGATGGTCGTAAGAAGAAAGCAGGGATGCCACTCTGGGGCATCCCCAAGCTTAGTTGCTTGCTACTTCTTTGAATATTATCTTCGGGTGCCTCGGGCATCCGCAATATTAGACTTTTGCTTATCCTTATTCCTTCATCCATCGTAAGATAACCCAAAACTTGAAAACTTCAATCACACAAAACTCAAACAAACCTTCGTGAGATCCGTTAGTATAAGAAACCAAACCACTACGATAATAACTGAAGAAAACCTATACTTATATGTTTTTGCATTATATACTCTATTCCAACTTTTCTATGGCAAAAACTAATCAAAGAAAACCTTAGAATCATTAAAACAAGCACACAACACAAAGAAAACAGTATCTGTGAAAAACAGAACAGTCTGTAGAAATCTGAAAATTTCGAATACTTCTGTAAATCCAAAAATTACGAAATAAATTTATGGACGTGAGGAATTTGTCTATTAATCCTCTGCAAGAAGAATGAACTTAAAGGCACTCTTCTGTTAAAAATTAGAACGAATCTCGTGAGCGCAAAAGTTTCTGTTTTTCAGCAAGATCAAATAAACTTTCACCCGAGTCTTCCCAAAGGTCTTGCTTGGCACAAACACTAATTAAAACACAAAAACACAAAAAACACAATCATAATAGTAGCATAATTTTGCTAACAATCAACAACAGAAATCAAAAAGCAAAAAATATTTTTTATTCATTGGGTTGCCTCCTAACAAGCGCTATCGTTTTACGCCCCTAGCTAGGCATAATGCGTACGATCTAAGTTTTGTCAGCTTTGTCCAATTCTTTGATCAAAAACTTAGGATTCTTGAAGGATTTTTCATATAAATTCTCAGCGGCAATACTTCTAGGCATAAGATTGAAGAACTTATTTTTGTCAAAAGGATCTCTTATGACTTCAATAAAGTTGGGATGGATACTAATCATCTTAAGATCTCCTTTATCATTGCTAGAAGTTGATCCTTTGTTTTTAGTGAGTTGAGTAGTCTTGCTAATTTTCACGGGAGTCTTAGTGGAAGCAAAAGCCGTACCCAGATTAGAAAAAGTTTCTTCTAGTTTATCAATCCTAGACAGACTTTCTTCAATTCTTTCATGAATTACAGTTCCTTTTTCTTTTAGCAACTTAAAAACGTCTCCCGCTTTTGACCCTACTTTAGTAGCATAACTTTGCATTTTTCTATCCAAATTTTCAATATGTTCTAAAGTAAGCATTTTGTTTTCAATACCATCTAATCTCTCCATAACTTGCTCGAGAGTCAATATTGTTTCATTGATCACGAGTGGTGGTGAACCCACTAAATTTCCCAAAGTATTAAAAGCATCAAGAGTAGGACACATCAAGAAATTCCCACCATTGCTCGTATCAAGGACGACTCTATACCAAGTGGTGATGCCCACATAAAAACAACGAAGAAGAACAACAGTAGATTGCTTGCAGATAGATCTATTATGAGCATTGCAAATCCTATACCAAGCATCTTTTAAACTTTCTCCTTCCCTTTGTTTAAAGTTAAGAACCTTGTTCTCGGGGGTGCACGCAATAGAAGAAGAGAAATCCATGACGACAAAAGGTGATAAGCAAGTTTGCAAACAGAAAACAGACCTGACGAGAAAACGGTGAAAAAAAAAGAGGGCGAGTAAAACGACAAATTTTTGTGAAGTGGGGGAGAGGAAAACAAGAGGCAAATGACAAATAATGTAAATTGCAAGGAGATGAGATTTGTGATTAGGAACCTGGTTGATGCTGAAGATCCTCCCCGGTAACGGCGCTAGAAATTCATTTTGATGTCTGCTAGAACTACGTCGGTATTTCCCCAAAGAGGAAGGGATGATGTAGTATAGAGACGGTAGGTATTTCCCTCAGTGATGAGACAAAGATTATCGAACCAGTAGGAGAACCTCCTCACACCACGTAAACAACACCTGCACACAAATAACAAATACTCACAACCCGACGTGTTAAAGGGGTTGTCAATCCCTTCCTGGTATGGCGCCTCAAGATAGGCAAATAACGTGAGGTAAAAGTGGTAGATAGGATAAATAGACCGCGGAACAAATAAATTGCAGTGAGGTATTTTTGTATTTTTGGTTTAATAGATCTGAAAATAAATGCAAAGGAAAATAGATCGCAAAGGCAAAAATGATGAAAAGAGACCCGGGGGCCGTATGTTTCATTAGTGGCTTCTCTCAAGAAAAAATAGCAAACAGTGGGAAAACAATTGCTGTTGGGCAATTGATAGAACCTAAAATAATCATGACGATATCCAGGCAATGATCATTATATACGCATCAGTCTAAGATTAGTAGACCGACTCCTGCCTGCATCTATTACTATTACTCCACACATCGACCGCTATCCAGCATGCATCTAGTGTATTAAGTTCATGGGAAAACAGAGTAATGTAATAAGAACGATGACATGATGTAGACGACATCCGTTTATATGTTGCGAAGATATACATCTCATCTTGTTATCCTTAGTAGCAATGATACATACGTATCGGTTCACCTTGTGTCACTGGGATCGAGCACCGTAAGATTGAACCCACTACAAAGCACCTCTTCCCATTGCAAGATAAATAGATCAAGTTGGCCAAACAAAACCCAAATATCGGAGAAGAAATATGAGGCTATAAGCAATCATGCATACAAGAGATCAAAGAAGAGTCAAATAACTTTCATGGATAAAAACATATATCTGATAATAAAGTCAAAGTTCATCGGATCCCAACAGACACACCGCCAAAAGACTTACATCATATGGATCTCCAAGAGATCATGGTATTGATAATCAAGAGAGAGAGAGAGAGAGAGAGAGAGAGAGGAAGCCATCTAGCTACTAACTACGGACCCGTAGGTCTACAAAGAACTACTCACGCATCATAGGGAGAGGCACCAATGGAAGTGGTGAACCCCTCCATGATGGTGTCTAGATTGGATCTGGTGGTTCTGGAATCTGCGGCGGCTGGATTAATATTTCGTCGACTCCCCTAGGGTTTCTGGAATATTTGGGTATTTATAGAGCAAAGAGGCGGTTCGGGGGGCACCTGAGGTGGGCACAAGTCACCAGGGTGCGCTTGGGCCTCATGGCGCGCCCTGGTGGGTGCTGCTCCACTCGAGCAGCCCCCAGGTGCTTCCTTGGCCCACTGGCTTTCTGCTAGCCCAAAAAAATCCTCCAGGAGTTTCGTTGCGTTTGGACTCCGTTTGATATTGATTTCATGCGATGCAAAAAGCATGCAAAAAACAACAACTGGCACTGGGCATTATGTCAATAGGTTAGTACCAAAAAAGATATAAAATTACAATAAAATGATTGTAAAACATCCAAGAATGAAAATATAACAGCATGGAACTATCAAAAATTACACATACGTTGGAGAGGTATCAACCACCACCAGTGGGATGTGTGGCTCTCTCTGTGGACGGATCTTTCTCGGCAGCAAATCCTCTAACCAAATACTAGTAGCTTATATTGGCAATTTTCTAGGGAGTACTCTTTTCTAAAAGAAGCACCAATCTATTTTTGTTTATTTGTACACAGTGTCACAACTTTGACCCAAAGGTCCAGAGCTATTTCAGGGTGATTGGCGTAGTACTCGGAGACTGATTGTAAGCATGGTTTTCATTAGCCGTCACAATAGTTGTAAGAATGGGCACATGAAAGATTAGGTTAGTGTGAAGCTTACCTTAAACCCTACTGATACGTCTCCAACGTATCTATAATTTTTCATTGTTCCATGCTATTATATTACCCGTTTTGGATGTTTATGGACTTTACTTTACACTTTTATATCATTTTTGGGACTAACCTACTAACCGGAGGCCCAGTCCGAATTGCCGTTTTTTGCCTATTTAAGTGTTTCGAAGAAAAGGAATATCAAACGGAGTCCAAACAGAATGAAACCTTCGGGAGCGATCTATTTGGAACAAACGTGATCCAGAGGACTTGGAGTGGAAGTCAAGAAACAAGCGAGGCGGCCACGAGGGTGCCTGGCGCGTCCCCTACAAGTGGGCGCCCCCCCCACCCTCGTGGGCCCCTTGAGCATCCATTGACCTACTTCTTCCTCCTACATATACCCATGTACCCCGAAAACATCAGAAGCGACCACGAAAAACTATTTCCACCGCCGTAAACTTTTGTATCCGCGAGATCCCATCTTGGAGCCTTCGTCGGCGCTCCGCCGGAGGGGGAATCGACCATGGAGGGCCTCTACATCATCTCCAAGGCCTCTCCGATGAGTTGCGAGTAGTTTACCACAGACCTTCAGGTCCATAGTTATTATCTAGATGGCTTCTTCTCTCTCTTTGAATCTCAATACAAAGTTCTCCTTGATCTTCTTGGAGATCTATTCGATGTAACTCTTTTCGCAGTGTGTTTGTCGAGATCCGATGAATTGTGGGCTTATGATCAAGTTTATCTATGAGAAATATTTGAATCTCCTCTGAATTCTTTTATGTGCGATTAAGTTATCTTTGCAAGTCTCTTCGAATTATTAGTTTGGTTTGGCCTACTAGATTGATCTTTCTTGCAATGGGAGAAGTGCTTACCTTTGGGTTCAATCTTGCGGTGTCCTTTCCAAGTGATAGTAGGGGCAGCGAGGCACGTATTGTATTGTTGCCATCGAGGATAAAAAGATGGGGTTTATATCATATTGCATGAGTTTGTCCCTCTACATCATGTCATCTTTCTTAATGCGTTACTCTGTTCTTTATGAACTTAATACTCTAGATGCATGCTGGATAGCGATCGATGTGTGGAGTAATTGTAGTAGATGCAGGCAGGAGTCGGTCTAATTGTCACGGACGTGATGCCTATATACATGATCATGCCTAGATAATCTCATAATTATTCGCTTTTCTATCAATTGCTCGACAGTAATTTGTTCACCCATTGTAATACTTATGCTATCTTGAGAGAAGCCACTAGTGAAACCTATGGCCCCCGGGTCTATCTTTTATCATATAAAGCTTTCAATCTACTTTTATTTGCATCTTTACTTTTCCAATCTATATCATAAAATACCAAAAATATATTTATCTTATCTTATTATCTCTATCAGATCTCACTTTCGCAAGTGGCCATGAAGGGATTGACAACCCCTTTATTGCGTAGGTTGCGAGTTCTTGTTTGTTTGTGTAGCTTTGTGGGACTTCTGAGGAGCCTCCTACTGGATTGAGGGAAATACTTATGCTACTATTGCTGCATCACCCTTTCCTCTTCAAGGAAAACCAACGCAAGCTCAAGACGTAGCAAGAAGGATTTCTGGCGCTGTTGCCGGGGAGGTCTTCGCTCAAGTCAAGACATACCAAGTACCCATCACAAACTCATCTCCCTCGCACTTACATTATTTTCCATTTTCCTCTCGTTTTCCTCTCCCCTACTTCACCCTTGCTATTTTATTCGCCCCCTCTTTCCCAATCTCCTCTCTCTTTCGCTTGCCTTTTGGTTGCTCGTCGTCATGGCTAGTACCTTATCCGCTCCTATGTCTCCCGAGTTTGAAGTTCTTCACTTCAAGCAAAGGCAAGGAGAAAACTTAAGAGATGCTTGGTATAGGATGATGGAATCTTATCGTAATTGCACCTTAGAGGTGAATTTTAGAATTTTACTTCGCAATTTTTATGTTGGGCTAAATATGTCCCATAGAGAACTTTTGGATTGCATTGCCAAAGGATTTTTTATTGAAATTGAGCCCAATATTGCGCATGAAATTATAGAGGGAATAGTAGGAACACTACCTCAAAAAGGGGGACCACATCCTACCCAAGAAGAAACACAAGTGTTTGAAAAGATTTGCAAAGTAACAAAAATCTTACAAAAGTCTCTTGAACCTCTTAAGAGTGTTAGCGGAATTCTTCACCGCATGAATATGTTGATTACTCTTTGCAATAAGCGGTTGGATTCTTTAGATCTAAAAATTTAAGAGTATGAAGGGAAACGTAAAGAACCTCCCGGATTCGAGCATGACTCCGCTACAAAACTGAAAAACAAAGATGGCACTACTTAGATCTATCCTCGCAACCCAATTTTATTTTTGTTTTTTGTTTTTGCTTATGTTTAGTAATAAATATTTCATCTACCTTATGTTTGGATGTGTTTTCATGTTTTAATTAGTGTTTGTGCCAAGTACACCCTATAGGATAACCTATGGTGATGGTTAATTTGATTCTGTTGAAAAACAGAAATTTTGCACGCACGCAAATAATTTTAGTAATTCATAGAAACTTGATTTTGCGTTGATTCCTCTTGATATAGATCAATAGACAAATTTCCCAGGACTTCCTATTTTGGTAGGATTTTTGGAGTTCCATAAGTATTTAAGAGTTACAGATTGCTACAGACTGTTCTGTTTTTGATAGATTCTGTTTTTCGTGTGTTGTTTGCTTATTTTGATGCATCTATGGCTAGTATTAAGTGGTATGAACCATAGAGAAGTTGTAATACAGTAGGTTTAACACAAATATAAATAAATAATGAGTTCATTACAGTACCTTATGTGGTGGTTTTTCTTTCTTGCACCAACGGAGCTTATGAGATTTCCTGTTGAGTTTTGTGTTGTGAAGTTTTCAAGTTTTGGGTAAAGATTTGATGGACTATGGAATATGGAGTGGCAAGAGCCTAAGGTTGGGGATGCCCATGGCACCCCAAGATATTCAAGGATAACCAAAAGCCTAAGCTTGGGGATGCCCCGGAAGTCATCCCCTCTTTCGTCTTCGTCTATCGGTAACTTTACTTGGAGCTATATTTTTATTCGCCACATGACATGTGTTTTGCTTGGAGCGTCTTGTATGATATTAGTCTTTACTTTTTAGATCACCACAATAATCCTTGCTGTACACACCTTTTGGGAGAAACCCACTTGATTGGAATTTATTAGAATACTCTATGTGCCTCACTTATATCTTTTGAGCTAGATAGTTTTTGCTCTGGTGCTTCACTTATATCTTTTAGAGCACGGCGGTGGCTTTATTTTGTAGAAATTTTTAATCTCTCAGGTTTCACTTATATTATTTTGAGAGTCTCTTATAACAGCATGGTATTTTCTATGGTTATAAAATTGGTCCTACAATGATGGGCATCCAAGTTGGGTATAATAAAAACTATCATAGGAAGTGAATTGGATGCTATGATCAATTTGATACACGATAATTGTTTTGAGATATGGAGGTGGCAATATTAGAGTCATGCTAGTTGGGTGATTATGAATTTAAAGAATGCTTGTGTTCAAGTTGGCAAGTCCCGTAGCATGCACGTATGGTAAAAGTTGTGTAACAAATTTGAAACATGAGGTGTTCTTAGATTGTGCATCCTTATGAGTGGCGGTCGGGGACGAGCGATGGTCTTTTCCTACCAATCTACCCCCCTAGGAGCATGCGCGTAGTTCTTGGTTTTTGATGACTTGTAGATTTTTGCAATAAGTATATGAGTTCTTTTTGACTAATGTTGAGTCCATTGATTGTACGCACTCTCACCCTTCCATCATTGCTAGCCTCTTCGGTACCGTGCATTGCCCTTTCTCACCTTGAGAGTTGGTGCAAACTTCGCCGGTGCATCCACACCCCGTGATACGATAAGCTCTATCACACATAAACCTCCTTATATCTTCCTCAAAACAGCCACCATACCTACCTATTATGGCATTTCCATAGCCATTCTGAAATATATTGCCATGCAACTTTCCACCATTCCATTCATCATCATGACACGCATCATCTCTGTCATATTGCCTTGCATGATCATGTAGTTAACATCGTACTTGTGGCAAAGCCACCATGCATAATTTTTCATACATGTCACTCTTGATTCATTTCCATCCCGGTACACCGCCGGAGGCATTCATATAGAGTCATATCTTGTTCTAGTATTGAGTTGTAATTCATGAGTTGTAAATAAATAGAAGTGTGATGATCATCATTATTAGAGCATTGTCCCCAAATAAAAAAAAGGAAAGGCCAAAAAAAAAGAAAGGCCAAATAAAAAATAAAAAAGACCAAATAAAAAAAGGCCCAAAAAAAGAAAATAAAAAGGGGCAATGTTACTATTTTTTTTCCACACTTGTGCTTCAAAGTAGCACCATGTTCTTCATATAGAGAGTCTCATATGTTGTCAGTTTCATATACTAGTGGGAATTTTTCATTATAGAACTTGGCTTGTATATTCCTACGATGGGCTTCCTCAAAATGCCCTAGGTCTTCGTGAGCAAGCAAGTTGGATGCACACCCACTTAGTTTCTTTTGTTGAGCTTTCATACATTTATAGCTCTAGTGCATCCGTTACATGGCAATCCCTACTCCTCATGTTGACATCAATTGATGGGCATCTCCATAGCCTGTTGATTATCCTTGTCAATGTGAGACTTTCTCTTTTTTTGTCTTCTCCACACAATCTCCATCATCATATTCTATTCCACCCATAGTGCTCTATCCATGGCTCACGCTCATGTATTGCGTGAAAGTTGAAAAAAGTTTGAGATTATTTAAGGACGAAACAATTGCTTGGCTTGTCATCGGGTGTAACACCCACGATGCGGCTATATCTCCCACGTGTCGAAGCATGACTTAGAGGCATAACCGCATTATGGTTTTGTCGCAAGAAGGGTCACATTCATACAATCCCATGTATTGAACAAGAAAGGGATAAAGACTTGGCTTACAATCGCCACTTCACACAAAAGTACTTAAATAAATCATACATCACTCAGAGTACACACATAGTCCGACTACGGACGAAGCCAAAAGAAAAGAAGATAACCCAACTGCTAGATCCCCGATCGTCCCAACTGGGCTCCACTACTGATCAACATGCAATGAAACATAGCAACGACCAAGATCTTCGTTGAGCTCCCATCTGAGCTCGTTTGCATCACATGCACTGGTATCATCGGCACCTGCAACTGTTGTGATAGTACCTGGTGAGTCACGAGGACTCAGCAATCTCAAAACCCGCGAGATCAAGACTATTTAAGCTTATGGGTAGGAAGTGGTAATGAGGTGGAGTTGCAGCAAGCACTAAGCAAATATGGTGGCTAACATACGCACGTAAGAGCGAGAAGAGAAGCAATGGAACGGTCAAAAAGCTAGAAGTGATCAAGAAGTGATCCTGGAACTACTTACGTCCAAACATAACACAAAGACTGTGTTCACTTCCCGGACTCCGCCGAAAAGAGACCATCACGGCTACACACGCGGTTGATGCATTTTAATTAAGTCAAGTGTCAAGTTCTCTACAACCGGATATTAACAAATTTCCATCTGCCACATAACCGCGGACCCGACTTTCGAAAGTTTAAACCCTGCAGGGGTGTCCCAACTTAGCCCATCACAAGCTCTCACGGTCAACAAAGGATATTCCTTCTCCCAGGAAGACCCGATTAGTCTCGGAATCCCGGTTACAAGACATTTCGGCAATGGTAAAACAAGACCAGCAAGACCGGCCGAATGTGCCTACAAATCCCGATAGGAGCTGCACATATCTCGTTCTCAGGGCACATCGGATAACCAAAGCGTACGAGTACCAACATAACCCAAGTTGCCAAGGGACGGTCCCACACGGTGCTCTAGTTTGGACCAGCACTCAGAGGAGCACTGCCCCGGGGGGGGGGGGGGGGTAAATAAAGATGACCCTCGGGCTCTAGAAACCCAAGCGAAAAAGTCTTAGGTAGGCGAATGGTAAAACCAAGGTTGGGCCTTGCTGGAGGAGTTTTCTTCAAAGCAAACTGTCAAGGGGGTCCCATAAATCACCCAACCGCGTAAGGAACAGAAAATCAAGGAACATAACACCGGTATGACGGAAACTAGGGTGGCAAGAGTGGAACAAAACACTAGGCATAAGGCCGAGCCTTCCACCCTTTACCAAGTATATAGATGCATTAATTAAATAAGAGATACTGTGATATCCCAACATAATCATGTCGAACATGGAGAAATCTTCAACTTCACCTGCAACTAACAATGCTATAAGAGGGGCTAAGCAAAACGGTAACATAGCCAAGCAACGGTTTGCTAGGAAGGGTAAAAAGGTTAGAGGCTGACATGGCAATTTGGGAGGCTTGATAAACAAGGCATAGGTAGCACAGCATAGCGATAGAACAAAGCAACTAGCAAGCAAAGATAGAAGTGATATCGAGGGTAATGGTCATCTTGCGTGAAATCCCGCAAGGAAGAAGGACGAGTCCAAGAAGAAGACAAACAGACGTAGTCGAACGAATCCTCACAACTCTGGAACGAAACCGAAGCTAACAAGAGAAGCACACTGGAAAGAAGCAAACAACATGGTAAACCAACAGGCATAAGCATGGCATGACGCACAAACAAGTATGATGCATGTCCGGTTTAATGAGGCATGGCATGGCAAAGTGCAACAAAAAATACTACAAGTTAAGTGGAGCTCAATATGCAACGAGTTGCATATTGACGAAACACCACATTCAAGTTATTTAGTTCGCTCTCGTTTAGGTACCCAACAATATTAAATGTTATTAACATGTCAAGGGGTGAAGCATAAGTGAAATAACTATTTAGGCAAGTTTAAATGAGAACGGAAACAACTAACAACAATTCCGGAAAATCCCCATGTCCATTTTTTGAATTAGCAACTGTTCTTCCCTAAACACAATTTAGTTTTGTTAAACGGGAAAATAAAGTGTACCACGTTAATCTATGCATTTTTCTACCCATTTACATATAAAGTTTATTAAATTCGGAGCTACGGTTAATTAGTTATGAAATAAACCATTTTAACATGGCATTTATGCAAATTTAAACAAGCAACATTTTAAACATTTTAAACCTGGATGAAAGTGGGATATTATGAAAGTACATGTAATTCCAAGCATTTTACATGTTTAACTCATTTTAATCCGATGCACTGTTTGTGAGATATTAAATGCATGAAGTAAGAGGGCTTTTCTGCAAAATAGTAAATCCTGGGATAAATGCTAAATTCACAGAAAAGGAAAAAAACGTGCACTGGGCTAAAACTGCTGGGTGTGGCTGAGCACTCACCATGGGCTCTTGGCCCGGTCGGTACAGGGTTGGTCTACTCGAGCAGGACGCGGGCTGCTGGGTTGGAGGCGATCGAGGCCTGGTCCACGTTGGCGCGGTCAACGCACGCGGTCGAGCGCTCGTTTCCCTCGCGTACAGAGACGAGTGGGCGAGGCAGAAGCAGGGCACGACGGTGGCAGCGGGGACTTGGAGAGGCGGCAGGGCCAAGGGACTTGGCCGCGACTCCGGCGAGGGACTTGGCAGGGAGGACCGAGAACGGCGGAGATGACCGGGACTCAACGAATCTGGGCGGCGATTGGGCTTAGCTGTCAACGCGGCAGGGGCGGCTTCCTCTGTCTGCTCCTGACAGAAGGAGGCAGCACGATGCGGAACAGCGCTTGGGCTGCGGCACGGAGACGACGGCAGCGACGCGTACGGAGCTCCGGCGAGGCGATGCAGATGCGGAGGAGGCGATCGCGGGCGGCCGACGACGGGCTTGAGCTCCTTGCAACTTCCATGGCGTTCTCCTACAAGAACAGAGAGGGTGGGAGATACTAGAATGAGACAGAGAAGAGAAACCAAGGGAGGAAGGGGACATGAGGAGAAGGGAGGCGAGGCCGGCCTGAGAGTGCTGGTCGCCGGCGGCGACGTCCGGTTGAGGGAGAGGCGGCGGGGTCGAGGCACAGGCGCAGAAGCTCATGTGTGTGCTCGCACATGAGAGCGAGGCTCTTTCCTCGGGTGGTTCCGGGAGGCAGTGCCAAGGACGAGGTGCTCGGGGGCGGCGCAGGTCACGGGCGTGGCAGATGGAGCTCGGGCTCCTGGTTGCTGCTCAGGAGGCGCGAAGCAGAGGAGGCTCGAGACTAGGTGGGTGGATCGAGCAGAGCCCGGGTGATGGTTGGACAGGGATGGATCCCAGGGAAGAGGATCGGTGTGGCGGCGGCGCCGAGGAAAACGAGGGAGGCACGGGAGGATGGTGGTTCGCTGTGGGTGATCCCGATGGGGATTGAGCGGGTGGCGGCGTGATGGGACAAGAAGCCTAGGTTTTAGGGTTAGGCAAATAGGTCTATATATATAGAAAATGAGGGCTAAGTTTGGACCCTCCGATTAAAACGAACGGTCGAGAAATAAATAGGTAGGAAGTTCAAATAATAAAACAGAGATGTCTTAGGAATGTCTGGGGATGATCCAGACCCATTAGTCATGACCATGCGGGTCGGGTTCTGGAGAGGTTTCAGATGCGCGCGAGGGGGTCTGTGCACTTTACAGAGAGACTCCGGTTTAGGCAAGAGGGAAAAACAAAGAACAAGGTTGGTCTCAGAACGGTCAACAAAAGCAAAGGGAGGACGCGGCAACTATGAGCGGATGCAAGTTTTGAAAACAATGACGGCAACGAGTGCCGATGCAATGCGCATGATGCTATGAGATGAGATGCATGACATGAACAAAATGCAAAACGAAAGACAAACCCGACCACAGAGGAAATAATATATCATATAGCCAGAAATGGCAAGAGTTGGAGTTTCAATTATGGAAAGTTACATCTGGGGTGTTACAACACTCCACCACTACAAGAGGATCTCGTCCCGAGATCTAGGATGGCACTGGAGGGAAACGGAAGAGGAAGGGCAGAGGTAAAAGTAAGTTGCTTCTTCGACAAATGAGTGAAACCAAAGAACCATAAGAGGTTGAAAAAGTTGAAAGAAAGAACATAGAGGAGTTGAACACAATTGAGAGCACTGCGGCAGAAAATAGAAACAAGGAACACCATGTGAACCTTGGAGGTTGCAAAGCTATGAATGACGAGTGCAATGGACATGAAGGAATTGGTACCAGTCTGGTTGAAACGAGATAAACAAGGAACAGGGAAGATCCAAGTTGGACAGCACTCTGGTTGAAAAGAGATGCAAGACTTGATAAGATGAAGAGAACTTGAAAAGAGGACACGACACTCCGCTTAAATGGATAAGCAAGGAAAAGAACATGATATTTACAAAATGAGATGATGGGTCAAAGAGAGTAACATCACAATGCCTCTGGAAGAAATAATAGAAGATATATCTTTGGAATAAAAGAATGGAGAAGAAAATGCCAACTTCTACCACAAATAAGCTTGGAAAGCACCCTTCCAATAAGGTTATAACGGAGTTGTTGGAAAAACCAACAATGAAACGAATAAACATGTAGTGGGCTTATGGAAAACTTCTCAAAATTATGAGGTGAGAACCGGCCACTAACGGGAACAATTGCTTGCTTGAGATCAACGAAGAGATGAAAAACCTCTTTCACCGTGAAGGATATGGAGAAAGCTTGGATCATTGATAAGCACCACAAATAGCAACATTCTCAATGGAAGGCTTTAGGTGAAATATAACCCGAGATAACTCCAATGAAGAGATTGACGGGTTGCAAAGGATCTCCTGGACGGAAGAGAAAATGATGGGTTTAAATATCTCATTCTTAACAACTTGTGAACCTTGAAACATGAAGGAAAATTGTCAAGAATGACATAACACCACCTCAAAAGATAATGGAGAAGAATTGCAGTTCGGAACGCAAGATGAAGAATGGTTGAGCTCCTCCAATAAGAGTTTTGGCGAACACTTTGAGAAGGAATTAAATCCTTGATGAACCACCATGTATAGCCTACATGAAGAACTCCGGTAAAAAGAGGATGATAGAAAGAAAAGAGAAGGCTAAAGAACAAGGTGAAGCCTTGCAATGATTTAGTTGGAGCTTCGCGACGATATAACCGAGAAAACTTGGAACTCCGGAAAAGGAAAAGATGAAACACTAGAAGCGAGAATTACTTCATCCTGAACAATCTCTGGAAGAAAAGAATTGAATCACCTCAAGGAAATAAGGATAAGATTTATTTTATGTTTATCCTTTATCAAATTAAATTGATAACAAGCAATGGATTTCGCATACTACTTCTTCTTCTTGAGGGGTTAAGGATAGACATAGCGCAAACTTGAGAAGGTATTAATGGAACCACCGATGGGATTTGGAAACAACGAATGAATTCATATGATAACGAAGGAAGTGAAATCTTGAACGAACCACCGTAAGAATTGAAAATGAACATAGAAAAGGCACAATTCACCGGGAATAATTAGAAAACGAATAAAGGTACTTGACAGAATTTAGATACATGAGAATGAAGAGATCATGAATTGATTAGAGAATATTTGAACGACGCACCCGTCAGATTTGGAGAATGAGATCTGAAAGCTGGAATGAATAATTCTGAGATGATGGCTCCGGAGAATCAAACTGAAAAGACTCCTGAATTGTTCCGGATGGGTGAAAAGAATTTAAGAGAACCATGAATCTTCAAGAGAACGGACAAGATTTAAGAGAAACTCTTCTTCGGTCTTCAAATGTTGAGAATGATCATGAGAACCACCATGAATTGTTGAGGCACTCCAGAATGAAGAATAGAAAGTTTGAACCAACGATCAAACGAATTTGAAAGCGATATTGAAGAAGACATCTGAGTGATGAAAATTCATCCTTACGTCAAACTTGGAAATGAATTTTAGAATCGCTTCTAATAATAAAAGAGTCAGGTAAGATCCTGGGAAAAGACCTGTGGGTTAGGGCCCACTTGAAATAAACATCGTTGAAGGATTGCTTGAAATAGAGATTGCACGGGTAGAATTAAATAGCTTGAATGAGAGAAAAACCTCGAAGTACTCGAACGGATTAAGAATGGAAACATGATTCTTCTGAGATATCTTTAGCACTCCAGAACAAATGAATAGCAAGAGGTGAGTGATTGATAGGTGCACTGGTATGAGAAAGCATTTGACACGAGGAAAAGAATATGATCAACACTGAAAGCTTGAATTGGATCCACCGGAGAAGAAATAACAACAAAGGATGATGAACTTGAAACTGTTGAGCATCTTCATGGGAAATCATCAGATAAGAACATTGAAGGAAAGAATGAAGAAACTTAACATCCATAAGATGGATACTTGATTAAGAAACCAAAGTCCTTGAAGAAAGAGGGTGGGAGGGCGGGAAAACAAAGACAACTTGGGATGGATGAAATGAATACCGTTGAGAGAACTTAGAATTGATCTTGCGGATGTGGAGAATGATGGGATCCACTTGAAGAGAAGCACACCGGTTGGAAAAGAATTAACATGACAACCTCGATGATCATGAAGGATTAGTATTCACGTAGAAATATGAGAACACCGCTTAGGAAAGGTATGGATTCAACACTTGACATTGAAGCAACTCAAATACCACAACTCAAAACAAAACAAAGGATTGGCTTGCAAAATAAGCCGGAAACAAACATATGATAGATACCATATCCTATCATGTGTCTGTTGGAAAGATATCCTATGTCATACTTGAATTCCTACCTACAAACTCCCGAAACTTTCTGGTTATACAATCTGGTGTTAGGGATACATGGGAAGCAATATATCTCACCCAAACTAACAATCCCTACATCCAGCCGTATCCATCCGTCAACACATAACCAAGAAAACTCCAGAAATCGTGTACCTCAACCTTCGAAAAGCATCCGTTATATGAGCTATGGCAATACTCCCGAACTCCCCAGTACTGGGTGTGGTCGAGGTTATCTTACCACTGGCTGCATAAAAGAGATTTTCAATGTCGGCAAAACTCAGGTATTCCAGAACTGCAACGATAAAATTAGGACGATAACACCTCGGAGCTCAACTCCCTGGGACACTGCCACAACCACTAAATGTCAGGAGGCACCAAGAATAATTTTCTCGTCACAAGACTATCGGAACGATTCCAAGATACCCACGTGATCCTAAAAAAAATTAGTGAAAATTTTGAGGAGAAGAAAGTCAAAACATCTACGTCAGGAGACCTCACCAAAGCGACGAAGGGACTGAGGAGTAAAAAGAATCCTACTCTCCGATATATATAATCCTAAGACTCAAAAAAGTTTTGTTCTAGACTCAACAAAGTCAGCGATTCGATCAAGTAGGGGGCTCCTAAGTCGGGGATGGCTCTGGTTACCAACTTGTAACACCCACCATGCGGCTATATCTCCCACGTGTCGAAGCACGACTTAGGAGTAAAAAGAATCCTACTCTCCAATATATATAATCCTAAGACTCAAAACATTTTTGTTCTAGACTCAACAACATCAGCGGTTCGATCAAGCAGGGGGCTCCTAAGTAGGGGATGGCTCTGATTACCAACTTGTAACACCCACGATGCGGCTATATCTCCCACGTGTAGAAGCACGACTTAGAGGCATTACCGCATTGTGGTTTTGTCGCAAGATGGGTCACCTTCACACAATCCCATGTAATGAACAAGAAAGGGATAAAGAGTTGGGTTACAATCGCCACTTCACACAAGTACTTAAATAAATCATACATCACTCAGAGTACACACATAGTCCGACTATGGACGAAGCCAGAACAAAAGAAGATAACCCAACTGCTAGATCCCAGATCGTCCCAACTGGGCTCCACTACTAATCAACATGAAACAAAACATAGCAACGACCAAGATCTTCGTTGATCTCCCATCTGAGCTCGTTTGCATCACATGCACTGGTATCATCGGCACCTGCAACTGTTGTCATAGTATCTGGTGAGTCACAAGGACTCAGCAATCTCAAAACCCGCGAGATCAAGACTATTTAAGCTTATGGGTAGGAAGTGATAATGAGGTGGAGTTGCAGCAAGCACTAAGCAAATATGGTGGCTAACATACGCAAATAAGAGCGAGAAGAGAAGCAACAGAACGGTCGAAAAGCTAGAAGTGATCAAGAAGTGATCCTGAAACTACTTACGTCCAAACATAACACAAAGACCGTGTTCACTTCCCGGACTCCGCCGAAAAGAGACCATCACGGATACACACACGGTTGATGCATTTTAATTAAGTCAAGTGTCAAGTTCTCTACAACCGGATATTAACAAATTCCCATCTGCCACAAAACCGCGGGCACGACTTTTGAAAGTTTAAACCCTGCAGGGGTGTCCCAACTTAGCCCATCACAAGCTCTCACGGTCAATGAAGGATATTCCTTGTCCCAAGAAGACCCGATCAGTCTCGGAATCCCGGTTAAAAGACATTTTGACAATGGTAAAACAAGACCAGCAAGACCGCCCGAATGTGCCGACAAATCCCGATAGGAGCTGCACATATCTCGTTCTCAGGGCACACCGGCTAACCTAAGCGTACGAGTACCAACATAACCCAAGTTGCCAAGGGACGGTCCCACACGGTGCTCTAGTTTGGACCAACAATCAGAGGAGCACTGGCCCGGGGGGGGGGGGGTAAATAAAGATGACCCTCAGGCTCCAGAAACCCAAAGGAAAAAGGCTTAGGTAGGCAAATGGTAAAACCAAGGTTGGGCCTTGCTGGAGGAGTTTTATTCAAAGCAAACTGTCAAGGGGGTCCCATAAATCACCCAACCACGTAAGGAACGCAAAATCAAGGAACATAACACCGGTATGACGGAAACTAGGGTGGCAAGAGTGGAACAAAACACCAGGCATAAGGCCGAGCCTTCCACCCTTTACCAAGTATATAAATGCATTAATTAAATAAGAGATACTGTGATATCCCAACATAATCATGTCCAACATGGATCAATCTTCAACTTCACCTGCAACTAACAACGCTATAAGAGGGGCCAAGCAAAACGGTAACATAGCCAAGCAACGGTTTGCTAGGAAGGGTAAAAAGGTTAGAGGCTGACATGGCAATTTGGGAGGCTTGATAAACTAGGGATAGGTAGCGCAGCATAGCGATAGCACGAAGCAACTAGCAAGCAAAGATAGAAGTGATATCGAGGGTAATGGTCATCTTGCCTGAAATCCCACAAGGAAGAAGGACGAGTCCAAGAAGAAGACAAACAGACGTAGTCGAACGAATCCTCACAACTCCGGAACGAAACCGAAGCTAACGAGAGAAGCAAACCGGAGAAGCAAACAACATGGTAAACCAACAAGCATAAGCATGGCATGACTCACAAACAAGTATGATGCATGTCCGGTTTAATGAGGCATGGCATGGCAAAGTGCAACAAACAATACTACAAGTTAAGTGGAGCTCAATATGCAACGAGTTGCATATTGACGAAACACC
Organism: Triticum aestivum; assembly: GCF_018294505.1. NCBI lineage: Eukaryota > Viridiplantae > Streptophyta > Magnoliopsida > Poales > Poaceae > Triticum > Triticum aestivum. Next base: position 362,910,463 of record NC_057807.1, read on the forward strand.
ACATTCAAGTTATTTAGTTCGCTCTCATTTAGATACCCAACAATATTAAATGTTATTAACATGGCAAGGGGTGAAGCATAAGTGAACTAACTATTTAGGCAAGTTCAAATGAGGCCAGAAACAACAAACAACAATTCCGGAAAATCCCCATGTCCATTTTTCAAATTAGCTACTGTTCTTCCCTAAACACATTTTTATTTTTGTTAAACAGGAAAATAAAGTGCACCACGTTAATCTATGTATTTTTCTACCCCATTTACATATAAAGTTTATTAAATTCGGAGCTACGGTTAATTAGTTATGAAATAAACCATTTTAACATGGCATTTATGCAAATTTAAACAAACAACATTTTAAACATTTTAAACCTGGATGAAAGTGGGATATTATGAAAGTGCCTGCAATTCCAAGCATTTTACATGTTTAACTCATTTTAATTTGATGCACTATTTGTGAGATATTAAATGCATGAAGTAAGAGGGCTTTTCTCCAAAATAGTAAATCCCGGGATAAATACTAAATTTGCAAAACAGGAAAAAAAACATGCACTAGGCTGAAACTTCTGGGTGTGGCTGAGCGCTCACCATGGGCTCTTGGCCCGGTCGGTACTGGGTTGGTCTACTCGAGCAGGACGCGGGCTGCTGGGTTGGAGGCGATCGAGGCCTGGTCCACGCGGGCGCGGTCAACACACGTGGTCGAGCGCTCATTTCCCTCGCGTACAGAGATGAGCGGGCGAGGCAGAAGCAAGGCACGACGGCGGCAGCGGGGACTTGGCGAGGCGCCGGGGCCGAGGGACTTGGGCGCGACTCCGGCGAGGGACTTGGCGGGAAGGACCGAGAACGGCGGAGATGGCCGGGACTCGACGAATCTGGGCGGCGATTGGGCTTTGCGGTCAACGCGGCAGGGGCGGCTTCCTCTGTCTTCTCCCGACAGAAGGAGGCAGCGCGGCGCGGAACATCGCTTGGGCTGCAGCATGGAGACAATGGCAGCGGCACGTACGGAGCTCCGGCGAGGTGATGCAGATGCGGAGCAGGCGGTTGCGGGCGGCCGATGGCGGGCTTGAGCTCCTTGCAGCTTCCATGGCGTTCTCCTGCGAGAACAAAGAGGGTGGGAGATACTATAGTGAGAAAGAGAAGAGGAACCAAGGGAGGAAGGGGACAGGAGGAGAACGGAGGCGAGGCCGGCCTAGGAGTGCTAGTTGCCGGCGGCGATGTCCGGTTGAAGGAGAGGCGGTGGGGTCGAAGCGCGGGCGCAGAAGCTCATGTGCGTGCTCGCACACGAGCACAAGGCTCTTTCCTCGGGTGGTTCCTGGAGGCAGTGCCACGGACGAGGTGCTCAGGGGTGGCGCAGGTCGCGGGCGAGGCAGATGGAGCTCGGGCTCCTGGTTGTTGCTCGGGAGGCGTGAAGCAGAGGAGGCTCGAGACTGGATGGGTGGATCGAGCAGAGCCCAGGTGATGGTTGGACAGGGATGGATCCCAAGGAAGAGTATCGTTGTGGCGGCAGCGCCGAGGAAAATGAGGGAGGCACGAGAGGATGGTGGTTGCCTGTGGGTGATCCCGATGGGCATTGAGCGGGTGGCGGCGCGATGGAACAAGAAGTCTAGGTTTTAGGGTTAGGCAAATAGGTCTATATATATAGAAACTGAGGGCTAAGTTTGGACCCTCCGATTAAATCGGGCGGTCGAGAAATAAATAGGTAGGAAGTTCAAATAATAAAACAGAGATGTCTTAGGAATGTCTGGGGATGATCCGGACCCGTTAGTTATGACCATGCGGGTCGGGTTCTGGAGAGGTTTCAGACACGCGCGAGGGGGTCTGTGCACTTTACAGAGAGACTCCGGTTTAGGCAAGAGGGAAAAACAAAGAACAAGGTTGGTCTCGAAACGGTCAACAAAAGCAAAAGGGGGACGCAACAACTACGAGCGAATGCAAGTTTTAAAAACAATGACGGCAACAAGTGCTGATGCAATGCGCATGATGCTATGAGATAAGATGCATGACATGAACAAAATGCAAAACGAAAGACAAACCCAACCACAGAGGAAATAATATATCACATAGCCGTAAATGGCAAGACTTGGAGTTTCAATTATGGAAAGTTACATCCGGGGTGTGCAAGATGGGAGCATTTTTGTGTGATGAAAATGAAGCATGACCTAACTATATGATTTTGTAGGGATGAACTTTCTTTAGCCTTGTTATTTTGAGAAGACATGATTGCTTTGATTAATATGCTTGAAGTATTACTATTTCTTATGTCAATATGAACTTTTATTTTGAATCATTTGGATCTTAACATTCATGCCACAATAAAGAAAATTACATTGAGAATTATGCTAGGTAGCATTCCACATCAAAAATTCTGTTTTTATCATTTACCTACTCGGGGACGAGCAGGAATTAAGCTTGGGGATGCTTGATACGTCTCCAATGTATCTATAACTTTTGATTGTTCCATGCTATTATATTACCCGTTTTGGATGTTTATGGGCTTTACTTTACACTTTTATATCATTTTTGGGACTAACCTACTAACCGGAGGCCCAGCCCGAATTGCTGTTTTTTGCCTATTTCAGTGTTTCGAAGAAAAGGAATATCAAACGAAGTCCAAATGGAATGAAACCTTCGGGAGCGATATTTTTGGAACAAACGTGATCCAGAGGACTTGGAGTGGAAGTCAAGAAACAAGCAAGGCCGCCATGAGGGTGCCCGGCGCGCCCCCTATAGGTGGGCACGCCCCCACCGTCATGGGCCCCTCGAGCGTCCACCGACCTACTTCTTCCTCCTACATATACCCATATATCCCGAAAACATTAGAAGCGACCACGAAAAACTATTTCCACCGCCATAACCTTCTGTACCCGCGAGATCCCGTCTTGGAGCCTTCGCCAGCTCTCTGTCGGAGGGGGAATCGACCACGGAGGGCCTCTACATCATCTCCAAGGCCTCTCCGATGAATTGTGAATAGTTTCCCACAGACCTTCGGGTCCATAGTTATTAGGTAGATGGATTCTTCTCTCTCTTTGAATCTCAATACAAAGTTCTCCTCGATCTTTTTGGAGATCTATTCGATGTAACTCTTTTTGTGGTGTGTTTGTCGAGATCCAACGAATTGTGGGTTTATGATCAAGTTTATATATGAGAAATATTTGAATCTCCTCTGAATTCTTTTTTGTGTGATTAAGTTATCTTTGCAAGTCTCTTCGAATTATCAGTTTGGTTTGGCCTACTAGGTTACTTTTCCAATCTATATCATAAAATACCAAAAATATATTTATCTGATCATATCATCTCTATCAGATCTCACTTTTGCAAGTGGCCATGAAGCGATTGACAACCCCTTTATAGCATTGGTCGCGAGTTCTTGTTTGTTTGTGTAGGTGCCTGGGACTTCTGAGGAGCCTCCTACTGGATTGATATCTTGGTTCTCAAAAACTGAGGGAAATACTTACGCTACTATTGCTGCATCACCCTTTCCTCTTCAAGGAAAACCAACGCAAGCTCAAGATGTAGCACCTACCGCCGCTATTGAAACGAGGCGAGCATCGAGGGAACCTAGGGAACGGCGGGGAAGCGACATCGCGCCATCCGGCCTTCACTTGCGGTGGGAGAATGAATACTCCTGTAGCTCTGGCTGGCTCTGCACCCTCACGAATGGCACACCGTACTCGATCGATTCGTTATCCTATGGATGCTCGACATTCGACCTGTACACCCACCACCTCCGCCTGACTTTTGCCTCGGGCGAATCTGTCTGCTCCATCGCCCAGAGTAGATACTCGATGAACTCGAAGGACTTTGGCGTGACTGCCGCCGAGGAGTACATCGTCGCCCTCATCACCGCCGTCTCGCTCTCTCACATACATTACCACATGGCCCTCACCGTATTCGAAATCTCCCACTCATTGTCAAACCAAGTAAGGATCTCCTTCAACCTGACTAACTTTGCCTGGTCACCGCTGGCAATCTGCCTGATTCGATGTTGCATCCTCTCCATAGATGTCCTTCTGAGAGGTCCGGTGCTAGCTTTGGAAGATGGGAGGAGAGACAGTGGTCTTGAAATAGAGAAGAGGGAGAGGCGAGACGGTGGTTTTGCAATGGAGAAGATGGAGAAGAGAGGGGATGGTTTTGCAATGGAGAGGAGGGAGGCAAGATAGCGGTTTTGGAATGGAGATGATGGAGAGGAGAGGAGGTGGTTTTGCAATGGAGAAGAGGGAGAGGAGCGTGCGACAACGATTTAGGATTGGACGAGAGGGCCGACGCGATGTGACTGGATCAAAATCAAAATCAGTTTACCCTTCAATTATTAAGAAAGCGACCCACATTAACTAGTCTCCCTTTTATTCTGTGTCATAATTGACCATCATTTTCACAAATAAAATATATGTTATACGTTGCGAATAGAATACAATTTGAAAGTACATTCAGATACAAACCAAATGATACATTTTTTGGTGACATGCATTCACATTTTGCTTGTCAAATATAGTACGTGGTCAAACTTTGACACAAAATACGCAAAACAAAAAATACTTCCAAGACCAGTGCCGCTCCTCTCCTCTTAAACCACCGCTGCTCCTCTCCTATTCCAAATCTAAATCCAGCGCCGCTCCTCTCCTCTTCCCTTTCAAAACCATCGCCTCTCCTCTCCTGTTCCAATCCAAAACCAGCACCGCTCCTCTCCCGTTCTAATCCAAACCAGCGCCGCTCCTCTCCTCTTCCATTAAAAAACCACCGCCGGCGAGTGAAGGTGCCGTGGAGAAGTAGATCGATGGAGTACAACCGATACATGAGGATCACAAATGGGGACCCTATGAAGCTAGCTAGGATGTTGATGATATAGTCTTGGTTTGACAACAAGGACCAACTAGCGGCGACGGCGACATCCAAGACAAAATATTTGCAACAGAGCGAAAAGGCGGTGATACTCCCGAAGGGAGTCGCGGGGGAGTACATAGAACTGCTCCCCTAGGCCATGGAGCAAATAGATTCGCCGAATCTGATCGTGAGGGAGCGGTGGTGGGAGTATCGATCCCAGATGGAGCATCCACCAGAGATTGGAGGATCGAGCATCTACATGGTGACGTTTTGAGGGTGCTGTGCCAGAGCGAGCCGATGGAGTCTTCGTCGACCGAACCCAACTGCAAGAGGAGAAAAGCAGTTGGCGCGACGACGGTTCCCCGCCATCCTCTCCCTCGCCGTTCACATTGTCTCACGGGGCGGCTGTTGGAGAACGTTGCATAAAATAAAAAAATTCCTACGTTCACCAAGATCAATCTATGAGTTCATCTAGCACCAAGAGAGAGGAGTGCATCTACATACCCTTGTAGATCGCGTGCGGAAGCGTTCAAGAGAACAGGGTTGAGGGAGTCGTTCTCGTCGTGATCCAAATCACCGGAGATCCTAGCGCCAAACGGACGGCACCTCCGCGTTCAACACACGTACGGTCAGCGTGACGTCTCCTCCTTCTTGATCCAGCAAGGGGGAAGGAGAGGTTGATGAAGATCCAGCAGCACGATGGCGTGGTGGTGGATGCAGCAGGGCTCCAGCAGGGCTTCACCAAGCGACTACGGGAGGGAGGGGTGTAGCAAGGGGGGAAGGGAGGCGCCAGGTGTTAGGTGCGGCTTCCCTCCCACCCCCCTCTTTATATAGGGACCCTAGGGGGGCGCCGGCCCTAGGAGATGGGATCTCCTAGGGGGGGCGGCGGCCAAGGGGGAAAACTTGCCCCCCAAGGCAAGTGGAGGCGCCCCCTCCCCTAGGGTTCCCAACCCTAGGCGCGGAGGGGGGCCCAGAGGGGTGCACCAGCCCACCAGGGGCTGGTTCCCCTCCCACTTCAGCCCATGGGGCCCTCCGAGATAGGTGGCCCCACCCGGTGGACCCCCGGGACCCTTCCGGTGGTCCCGGTACAATACCGGTAACCCCCTAAACTTTCCCGATGGCCGAAACTCGACTTCCCATATATAATTCTTTACCTACGGACCATTCCGGAACTCCTCGTGACGTCCGGGATCTCATCCGGGACTCCCAACAACTTCCGGTTTGCTGCATACTCATATCTCTACAACCCTAGCGTCACCGAACCTTAAGTGTGTAGACCCTACGGGTTCGGAAGACACGTAGACATGACCGAGACGGCTCTCCGGTCAATAACCAACAGCGGGATCTGGATACCCATGTTGGCTCCCACATGCTCCTCGATGATCTCATCGGATGAACCACGATGTCGAGGATTCAAGCAACCCCGTATACAATTCCCTTTGTCAATCGGTATGTTACTTGCCCGAGATTCGATCGTCGGTATCCCAATACCTCGTGCAATCTCGTTACCGGCAAGTCACTTTACTCGTACCGTAATGCATGATCCCGTGACCAGACACTTGGTCACTTTGAGCTCATTATGATGATGCATTATCGAGTGGGCCCAGTGATACCTCTCCGTCATATGGAGTGACAAATCCCAGTCTCGATCTGTGTCAACCCAACAGACACTTTCGGAGATACCCGTAGTATACCTTTATAGTCACCCAGTTACGTTGTGACGTTTGGTACACCCAAAGCACTCCTACGGTATCCGGGAGTTACACGATCTCATGGTCTAAGGAAGAGATACTTGACATTGGAAAAGCTCTAGCAAAACGAACTACACGATCTTGTGCTATGCTTAGGATTGGGTCTTGTCCATCACATCATTCTCCTAATGATGTGATCCCGTTATCAACGACATCCAATGTCCATAGTCAGGAAACCATGACTATCTGTTGATCAACGAGCTAGTCAACTAGAGGCTCACTAGGGACATGTTGTGGTCTATGTATTCACACGTGTATTACGATTTCCGGATAATACAATTATAGCATGAATAAAAGACAATTATCATGAACAAGGAAATATAATAATAATACTTTTATTATTGCCTCTAGGGCATATTTCCAACAGCGGCTATCTGCCACCGTGGAATAGGAGGGGACTGACCCCCAGCCCAATAGTCGTGAAGGTTGTAAATTGTCAGGAGGAGCTTAGGGTTGTCAGTATTTGCAGGTTGTGAATTGTGTTTTGTGTTGTGTATTTTGAGAGTACTTTCATATACGAATGTATTTTGAATTTCAGATTTGCAGTATTGAGCATATGAAGTATTTTATGAATTCTAGAGATCTATTTTTAGCACTTCAAAAAATGTAGTTTCATAGGAGTATAAAAGTGTAGACAATGTGATTCTCAGAGAAGAAACTACAAGTTTCAGTTTCAGATAAGAAACTGCAAGTGTCAATTTCAGATAAAAAACTACAAGTTTCAGAGGCACAACATTTATATTAACACGCCCTTTTCAAACAGGGATAACATCATTTTGGAAATTTTATTCATGGTCAAAAATGGAACTACCAGCTAGTTAATATTATGCTGATCAAGATTCATGCATAGCACATCTTCATATGATGCACAATAAAAAAGATATGCTATTTTCAAAATGCCCACACAATGTCGAGTGTGTGAAAAACAGAGAAAACTAGGGACGAAGTTTTGGCAAGTGTTGGACGTGGTGTGTGTAGATGACAATGGGGACCCACATGTCAATAATGGCAGAGGCAAAAAAGGTTGGAGATATTTCCCTGCATCAGGTGGAATCGAACCCGGGTGGAACAGTGGTCGGGTAGTGTCACTTGGCCTCTGGGCTAGTTTAGTAGTTTTGGTATAAATAAGGAACTGCTACATGTTGTTTGTTCTCGTCCTGCGCCTTTGTGCACTCGCCGCGGCGCTGTTGTCTGCCGTTGTGAACATGCTGAACAAATGAGAGGAATCTGAAGAGGACTGTACATGGAGAGGCGGACAGTCGGGACCCACCAGGTCTATGTCCGTACACAAGCAAGTGCCTCATTGAAAAAAATACTTCCTCCTAATGCTATATTGACATTGGGGCCCACGAGTTTGTCAATATAGTTACATTTTTTTAGGTTCTTCAACGTAGTTACTAAAGGGGATAAATTTACAATGAAGCCAGGGAGCTGGCAGGTATCATTTATTATCAGTGGGCCAGCAAGTCTCAGCTGGGTTGTGGGCTGCCCCGTCTAGGCTTTCTTTTTTAACATGCGCAACCCACGACATGCCGGTTTGTATTTCCTAGAGGGTCGTCATGTATCGACCGGCCTATGAACCTCCCATCCGAGGTTTTATTTTTCCTGAAACATCGGCAGCCCAACTTATGTATTTTTTGAAGAAAACACATAGGTCTTTTCTATTTTTCTATATAAGAATAGGAACACCAGGTCAAACTTATGTTTCCCTTCTAACTATATTATATATATTTAAATTATTTTATATGTTATTATATATTATTGTTATTGTCATCATATATTTAACAGATACTTACATATATAAGAAAACAATATCCCACATCTTATTAACTTATAAAAATTATTTCTTAACAATAAAATCCTAGATTTTTTTACATTAAGGCAACGAAAATCCTGGTGATTGTGTATAAAATATTGGTAAGATTTAAGGACCAATGTAATAATAAATCACTTATTATTTAAATATATTTATAACAAAATGCCTAGTCCCTGTTTATTTTTGATAACATTGCTGCGCCCAACCCAACATTATAATTAGAACCAGCCCATCAAAATCATGTATTTCGACAAAGTGCAAATGTCATGTAATATTTTAGGAAAAATAAATGGGCTGCATGGACGCTACATTATTTGTTCAGCCAGCCCATCAAATTTGTGTATTTCGAGAAAGTGAAAATGGGTTGTAGTTTTTAAAAAATGGGCCGCATGGAGCGGCGTGGTCAACGAGCGACAACCATCGGAAGGGGACTGTACGTGGAGAGGCTGACAGCTGGGTCCATGAACGCATGCAAGGAAATGCCTCCTTATTATGCGCAAAATAATAATTCATCTACCTGACAGCTGGATCTCATCGGAAGGGCCACTGTATTTTGCGAAAAAATGTTCCCCTCATTGACAGCTCGGACCCACAAGCTTTATCTTCGCACACAAGGAAGTGCCTCCTTATTACGCACAAAAAATGAATACTCCCCCTGCTAGCAGGGAGCCACCATAGTGGGAGGCTGATTTGTGGGCCTAGTAAGTTGACCCGAACGGAGGACTTTGTCAACTTAGTGAATATGAACGATTCTAGCTCTAGTGACTGTACGATGTCCATCCAACAGCCTTTGTGCTTCTTTAACCTCTGGTCTTATGATGTTTACTACGCAACTTTATTCTTGTAGACACGTGTTGGGCTTTCAATAGCAGATTTTTGTAGGACAGTAGCAATTTTCCCTCAAGTGGATGACCTAAGGTTTATCAATCCGTGGGAGGCGTAGGATGAAGATAGTTCCTCTCAAGCAACCCTGCAATCAAATAGAAGAAATCTCTTGTGTCCCCAATACACCCAATACAATAGCAAATTGTATAGGTGCACTAGTTCGGCGAAGAGATGGTGATAAAAGTGTAGTATGGATAGTAGATATGAGTTTTTATAGTGCGAACCATAAAAAACAGCAAGGTAGTAAATGATAAAACTGAGCACAGACGGTATTGCACTAATGAAAAATGAGGCCTATGGTGCATACTTTCACTAGTGCAATCTCTCAACCAAGCTAACATAGTTGGATCATATGATTATCCCTCAAGTGCAATAAGGAATCACTCCCGAGTCCCTACTAGCGGAGAAAAAAAGATAGAAATTGTTTTTATAATCTGAATAAATAAAAAAGAAAGGTAGCAATTGATAAAACAGAGCACAAACGGTATTGCAATGCTTGAAAATGAGGCCTAGGCTCCGTACTTTCGCTAGTGCAATCTCTCAACAGTGATAATATAATTGGATCATACAACCATCCCCCAAAGTGCGATGAAGAATCACTCCAAAGTTCCTATCTAGCAGAGAACATAAGATGGAATTGTTTGTAGGGTACGAAACCACCTCAAAGCTATTCTTTCCGTTCGATCTATTTAAGAGTTCGTACTAAAATAACACAAAGCTATTCTTTCTATTCGATCTATCCTAGAGTTCGTACTAAAATAACACCAAAGCAAATTCAGATTTATAATATTCAATCCAACACAAATAACTTCAAAGGGTGCCCCAAGATTTCCACCGGAGAAATAAAGACAAGAACGTGCATCAACCCCTATGCATAGATTACCCCAATGTCACCTCGGGAATCCGCGAGGTGAGTGCCAAAACATATATCAAGTGAATCAATACGATACCCCATTGTCAACATGAGTATTCAATTGCAAGACATATATCAAGTGTTCTCAAATCCATAAAAGTATTCAATCCGATAACAACGAAGTCTCAAAGGGAAAAACTCAATTCATCACAACAAGATAGAGAGGGGAAAACACCATATGATCCGACTATATTAATAAAGCCCGCGATACATCAAGATCGTGACATCTCAAGAACACGAGAGAGAGAGAGATTAAACACATAGCTATTGGTACAAACCCTCCGCCCCGAGGGTTGACTACTCCCTCCTCATCATGGCGGCCATCGGGATGATGAAGAAGGCCACTGGTGATGATTCCCCCCTCTGGAAGGGTGCCGGAACGGGGTATAGATTGGATCTCGTGGATACAGAGGCCTTGAAGTGGTGGAACTTCTGATCTAAGGCTATCCCAAGGGTTTTGGAATATTTGGGAATTTATAGGGCGAAGAGGCGGTTCAGGGAGCCCCCGATGTGGGCAGGACCCACCAGGGTGCGCCTGGGCCTCTTGGCGGCCTGGTGGGTGCTGCTCCCCTCGAGCAGCCCCCCCAGATGCTTCCTTGGCCCACTGGCTTTCTTCTGGTCCAAAAAAACCTCCAGGAGTTTCATTGCATTTGGACTCCGTTTGATATTGATTTCCTGCGATGTAAAAAACAAGCAAAAAACAGCAACTGGCACTGGGCACTGGATCAACAGGTTAGTCCCAAAAAATGATATAAAGTTATTATAAAATGATTTTAAAAACATCCAAGAATGATAATATAATGGCATGAATACTTCATAAATTATAGATACGTTCGAGACGTATCAGCATCCCCAAGCTTAATTCCTACTCATCCTTGAGTAGGTAAATGATAAAAGAAATAATTTATGAAGTGTGAATGCTAGGAAAGTGCATAAGTTTGATCAATGATAATTTCAATCACTTTTCCTAATATCATAACATCAATTCTTTCTTATAAAACTTCTCATATTATAGTAGCAACCAATTCACATGTTACGGTTCAAAAAATGAATTCTCTTGAAACTCAACAACCTATGTTCTCAGTCACCTAGCGATTGCAATTGAACTTATTCAATAGAGTGTAAGTAAGAGCTCCATAAACCCAACCATCATATAGTTCTGTATGATTGCTAAAACTCACCACATGAGCAAAACGTTTCAACCGGACACATAGAAAGATATGGGCTTATAATTTCGCCTCCCAATGTATTCACCTTTTGGCGATGTCAACAATAATAACTCATGCTACCCATATTCAGTTGGATATATGTGCCTAGATCTTTCCTCACCACATGATGCTTGCCAAAAGAGAAAAATAAAAAGGAACAGAGAGAAAAACTTTGACTCATGCATAAAAGTAAATACATAAAGTAAAAGATAGGCCCTTCGTAGAGGGAAGTAGAAGTTGCCATGCACTTATTTGTTTGTGTGCTTAACCCCTTAGTGCAAAAGAAAGTCACATTATATTGCCCCTTATGATAGCAACCTTTATTATGCAGTCTGATGCTTTTATTCTTTGACATCACAAGTTCATACAACACTCAATTTTCTCTTACACTAAATGATCTAACACTTTTAGAAGCAATTTTTATTGCATTAATGCACCGATGACAACTTCATTGAAGGATCTTGCTCAATACATATGTTGGTATGGTGGACTCTCAAAAATAAGATTTGGGTTCAAGGGGTTTTGGATGCACAAGTAGTATCTCTACTTGGTGCAAAAATTTTGGCTAGCAAAGATGGGGGCAAACACCACATGTTGAAGGATCTATGACAGTATAACTTGTATGTGAATATGAACAAACATAAATCATTACGTTGTCTTCCTTGTCCAACGTCAACAATTTTGGCATATAATATTTTGATGGGGGCTCACAATCACAAAAGATTTCCAAGATAGTGTATTTGCATGTGAAAGTTCTCTTCCTTATACTAATTATTCGTGAATTGCTTGTATGACCAATATTGTGATTGTCAAGCTCCAAAAGCTTTCACTTTCTAAACCCAATGTGAAGCCACTACTAGGAATGATATGAACATGTAATTTCAACTTCATGATATTCAATTCATTCAACAATTTACTCATAGGATATAAGTGAAGCACTAGAGCAATTCCATAGAAAAGAGCTTCTTTGACGGGATGTGAATGCCGCTTAACTAGCCTCCTATTTGAGGACTCCATTTTATTTAAAAACTTTCGGGGCTAAGTATTTTATTAAAACAGCAAGCAAAATGAAAATAAAATGACATTCTAAGAATAGCACAACTCATGTGAAGAAGCAAAAACTTAGGCTCAACCGATACTAACCGATAGTTGTTGAAGAAGAAAGGTGGGATGCCTACCGGGGCATCCCCAAGCTTAGATGCTTGAGACTTCTTGAAATATTAACTTGGGATGCCTTGGGCATCCCCAAGATTGAGATTTTGTTTCTCCTTAATTCCTGTCATATCACGGTTTCCCTAAATCTCAAAAACTTCATCCACATCAAACTCAACAAGAACTCATGAGATAAGTTAGTATAAACCAATGCAAAAACCTTATCATTCTCTACTGTAGAAAACCACAAAAATTATTATTCAACATTGCATACTACACTACAGGAATCTGGTACTTTGCCATCAGCCATAGCGGACGGCAAAGGCTGGGATGGCGGACGGCAAAGGCCTTTGCCATTTGCCGCGGACGGCAAATAGCTCCGGCAAAGACAGGGTCGGCAAAGGCCTTCTTTGCCGTCTGTTTTTTGCAGCGGACGACAAAGAGGCCTTTGCCGTCAATGGCAGACGGCAAAGGGCATGGCTCTTTGCCATCTGCTGGCAGACGACAAAGGGCATGGCTCTTTGCCATCGGTTGGTAGACGACAAAGGCTGCAGGCTCTTTACCATCTGTTGGCAGATGGCAAAGAGACCAAATAGGCATTAATTATGTTTCTTCTTATATCAATTCATTTTCACAGAAAATCAAGCACAGATATATATATCCATGAACACATATCCAACACATGTTACCAATAGCCATGAACACATATCCAACACATGTTACCAATAGTCATGAACACATATATATCCAACACATATCCATGAACACATATCCAACACATATTACAAGGAGACAAAGGAGAGAACCAATACCAAAGAGCCAAAGGAGAGAACCAGCACCACACTTGCACCTGGTATTTTTCTGCAATTAGGGAACTGCACCCATAAGCACAGGGGGCTAGTACCATTATAAACTGCTAAAAAATTCACTGATGCATCTTCACACAAAAAAAATCCAGCTACTTGTGAGCCTAGCCTAATTAAATGGCCATCTCTTTTACTTCCATGATAGTGCCTGAAATGTCAGATATACAAGAAAGGAAATCATTTACTTGTGAATATTCTAAATGAAGAGCAGAACCTAGAATATTTTGCCTTTGCTAAAATAAATAAATTGAGAACAAAGATGATAGTTTCAAGTGACAACTCACCATTTCCCTTTGGTAGCACGCCAAGGAAGCACTCTCTTGACTGTGACCCCCCGATCACATTCAGTTCCGCTCCCTGCAAGCACAAGAATTTTCTTTCTATTCCATTTCGCACCATATCTCAGCCATCATTCACCATGCATCTGGACAACTTCGGACCCAGCAAGGTTTTTTCTACAAAGATCAAAGTGTTAAGTATAAGTTGTTAGGAGAAAAAGTGAATTTTATGGCACGTGTACTCTTTTCCCACCACATGTAAATTTTAGGAGGAAAAGCCAGCTACAGCCATCAACCACAAAATACTAACCAATATCCACAAATATGAAAATATTGCAATGAATACATGTTGCATGCCACTGCAGCCTGCATCACTTCATTAGAAACATCACCACTTTCATAGTAGCAAGATACAAGCACTTACGCTTATTCTAAATATAGGCAACAAGCATCCAACCAGCAGAATGGTGAGATGTCAGTTCATCGAAAACTGTTTGTTTGTTCAACAAGGAGAATATGTCAAGGGAAAGGGTAAGAATCTAGATTTATTTTCTTTTATCTTGCATGCCTGCTACAAGTGTGAATCAAGCTATACATTGCAACGGAAATATGGATTTACATAATGTATAATTGTAAGTGCATAACATCCAAATGGACAGAATGGTAGCATAGATGGATATCTAAACTAAAATAAGCATGTTCAAGTCTTATCAAATAGAACAACCATAGGAGCATGATCATGTCCAAATACCCAATATTAAAGCATAGAGCAATGAATAGTAGAATTTAAACAGGAAACATGGTTTTCCAAAACATAAATTCAGATTTGTGCAGGTTGCCCAGACTATATGACCAGTTTAGGAATTACTATAATCAAGGAAGGAGACCTTTTTCAATATCCAGCGTACTCGAATATCGTCCTTATGATTCATCACAACAAACAATTAACTTAACGCAAAATTGTTAGCGATGCATATATTTTGCATATCAATGCAAGGGAACAAAAATAAAACTCTGTGATGGGGATCATGGAAGGTTCTTTTCTCATAATTTATGATCTGTTTAGGATTTATAATCAAAGAAGGGACCTTTTTTAAGAGCCGCCTTGCTATACTGACCTAGTGATTCATGACAGCAAACTATTCAGTTAACAAAAGATATCAGCTAAGCATGAACTTTGGAAACTTCTGTGCAACATACACTATAATCACTCCTTAGGTGGTAGAAAGGGGAAGGAATGAGAGGAGGGATACCTCGGCCGGGACCTCGTCTACGACCTGCAACTCATTGGGAAGGGGTCAAAGCTGCTTCTGCAAGCTCCCACTCCGCTTATCTGCCACCCAATGCAGATCCAACACATGAGATTGTCCACGAGCAAAACAGCTCACACCTATAGACTTAGCAAAAGCACGGTCAAGTATGCATGGTCAAATAGTCGAATGTTCTGCTGTAAGATGATGATATAAACCAACCATCCAGCAAAACATTTTCTTTCATGTCACAGTAATCTAAATAGTGAAAAGTCAAGACTCTGACAAGTTTGTAAGCAGAAAAGGCTTGCAATTAATGTATAACAGTAGAAACCATAGAAAATAAACTACAGGTTGCTCTAAACTAAAATTGCTGACAAATAATGGCCAGGATACCTTATGGGTTAATAAATAGAAAAAACAATGATAACATATTGGATGGCCAAGAGCAACAAAAAAAAGAACATAAGATGCAGTTAAATTTCAGTGCATATACACTGTAAAGTTAATAGGTAGGGATCCAAGTTGCATGCTCAAGCTAGGTAACTACTAGAAATTACACCACTTAGTGTTGTAGCATGGTCTTTCTTGTTTCCTCCTACATCTAGGTAACTACCAACATCCAGATCTAAGTCGACATAGCATCACAGATATAATTGGCCTTTGACAACAGCTACTCAATCGTAACAAGTGAGGAGGGAGAGGAAGATGCCAACAACTACTCTTTCTGCCCATGTTAATAACTGGCGTCTCTGTTTTACTTTCCTTAACATCAGAATTGATGATATTCATTTGCTTCTATTCAGGTCATACAAAAGCCAGTGTATCTATGTAGAATCATCATCTGATATTTAAGCATCTGATCCTACAAATACGCATAATTCAAAGAACGAAACTGTTGTTCATAGTTGCTTCTGAATGTACACATATTCAGAGAAAGAAACAATGAGCTGTTACATCTAAGCTGACGAAAGACACATTAATTTAACCAGAGGCGGAGGACGGAAAAAAATTAAGGTGTGGCAAACTGTCAACTAGACAAAATTGATGCCCCCTCAATAAAAAATTGATGCAAAAACATAATAGCCAATTCGATAGGCCGCGGGTCGAGACGGTGTTAGGGATGGATGGACGGGCGGGGGCGGCGGTGTTGTTGGGCACAAATCTCCAGCGGCGGAGGCAGGCCATCATCAGCATAGTAGACTCAAATCGGCAGGTCAGCGGGGATGCGCTGCCGACGGCGGGGTCGGGGATGGGCCGACGGGCGACGGCGGCGCGTCTCAGGGCAAAAATCGCCCGCGGGCGGGCTGGCGGAAGTCAATCATGTACTATTATATATGTCATACGAAAAAAAATACATGTTGCACGCATCAACAAAAATTTATCCGTTCTGTTTTTGGATCGCTTAGTCACGAGTTCCATCAGGAGCGAGCCGCGGAGAGAATCGATTCGATCGTTGTGCAGCGGAAGCGAGCTGGTTCGCGTACGTCTACGTAGTGAGATGGGCATGTGCTGTCTACGTAGTGAGATGGGCATGTGCTGGACAACACATCAATCAAGCTGCCTGCTTGTGTGCTTCCAATCTAACTTACGTGCTTCATCTAGCTTTGTTTGGGTGAATCGATCTAGCGTGGTCTAAAACTAACAAGCAATATTTCCATCAAGAAAAGTATATGCTTATATATAAAAAAATTGGTGGAAATCAAGGTGTGGCGGCTACCACACCTTGCCCACTGGGCTCCTCCGCCAGTAAATTTAACCAAATGAAGAGAATACCTGGAGGGCAGTTGGTGACCAGAATGCTATGCCGGCCACATGCGTGACTCCTAATCAGAGTGGTGTCGCCGGCCTGTAGGGGAGCTCAAGGCAGCGGCTTGAGGCTGGAGAGGGATGCGTCAGATGGGGATTTGGGGAAAGGAGAGACGCCGCGCCCGCAGTAGCAGCTGCTCCCTGGCTCGTTCTCGTGCCCGCAGCAGAAGTAGCTCGGCGCAGGAGTAGCATCCCGACGTAGCTCCTCCCCAGCACGTCGCTGTGCCCGCAGCAGCAGCAGCTCGACGCCGCTGGGGCCTCCTCGCGGTGCACCACCACCAGTGCCTGGGCGTGGCTCTCCTAGGCGAGGAGAGAAATCGGTCGATGGAGATGGTGAGCGGGGAAAGGTGACCTCGGGGAGGAGAGCTGGGCGGTGGGGAACAGCGAGGATCGCCGGAATCTGGTGGCGGCGTGGGGTGGACAAAGGGGATCGAGGAGGATGAGAGAGATGGGATCCAACATGGGTGTGTGTGCGTGGGTTGGGCATGGGTGTGTGTGCAGCGTGGGTGGGGCCCGGGGCTGTGTGGGTCGAGGGTCCGTGGGATCGATCTGCGGCAATGCGCTTCTTCTTTGCCGTCCGCGGAAAAAGAACAGATGGCAGCCCCATCTCTTTGCCGTCTGCCAGCAGACGGCAAAGAGGTGAGGCTGGTGGGCTGTTACAGCGCTAGCATCCACTGGACCCACTCACCTCTTTGTCGTCTGCCAGCAGATGGCAAAGATTCTTTGCCGTCTGCTGACGGATGGAAAAGAATTGGTTGATGGCAATCAGGTTTTTTACCGTGTGTCAGTTTTTGCCGTCTGTTTTTTGTAAGAAGACAGTAAAGACCTTCTTTGCCGTCCGCTAGCATATGGCAAAGAGCTGGCTGATGGCAAATTCCCTGTTTCTAGTAGTGCTAAATGCTTCTACATATTTAATACTCCTTTCCTCAAATATAATCATTAGACAAGCAAACATATGCAAATAATGCAAACATAACAGCAATCTACCAAAATAGTACAGTGTGCAAAAGAATGCAAGATTCATCATACTTCCCTAACTCCAAAATTATGAAAAAAATTCCACACTGTAGAAAATTTACCAGATCTTATTTTGCTAAAACATTTAACATTTTATCACATTCTGACTTTTCTATGGAATTTTTGCAACAACGACAAACTTTCTATTGTGAAACAGCAACATGCAGACTTGTAAAATAAGCATGGCAAAGGCTATCATTGCCACTTTTATTGAAATAAAAGATGCAAAACATTATTATAAATAACAGCAAGAAAATACTAACTAAATAAATTGACGCTCCAAGCAAAACACATATCATGTGACGAATGAAAACATAGCTCCAAGTGAGGTTACCGATAATGTTGGAGACGAAAGAGGGGATGCCTTCCGGGGCATCCCCAAGCTTAGTTGCTTGGATATTCCTTGTATATTAACTTGGGGTCCCCTGGGCATCCCCAAGCTTAGGGTTTTGTCACTCCTTATTCTCCTCATATCGACATCTCACCCAAAACTTGAAAACTTCAATCACACAAAACTTAACGGAACTTTGTGAGAGAGGTTTGTATGATAAAGAGCAAACCATTTCACTTTGGTACTGTCAAAGACAAGATTAATAATTGTTTCCACACAATGCCTACTGTATCATATCATTTCCACAATTTATATTGAGCAATATACGCCATAGAAACAAGGAAACAAGCAAAGTATGCATTGAAAACAGAATCTGTCAAAAACAGAATAGTCTGTAGTAATCTGTCCTCAAACCATACTTCTGCTACTCCAAAAAATTACGAAATAAATAAGGCCACGTGAGCAATTTGTATATTAATCTTCTTCAAAAAGAATCAACTCAAAAGCACTCTTATGTTAAAAATGAGATTTATTTTCATGAGCGCAGAAGTTTCTGTTTTTCAGCGAGATCAAATCAACCATCACCCAACATGATCCCAAAGGCTTTACTTGGCACTTTATTGAAACAAAATCAATAAAAAATTATTACCACAGTAGCCTAATCATGTGAACACACAAAAACAGTAGGGGTAAATGTTGTGTTGTCTCCCAACAAGCGCTTTTCTTTAATGCCTTCTAGCTAGGCATGATGATGCTCACATAAAAGATAAGAATCGAAACATAACAAGAGCATCATAAATCATAAGTTCCTCTCTCGTAATAATATTCAGTAGCATCATGAATAGATTCATCCATACAATCATCACATAAATCATTCTTTTCATGATCCAAAAGCACAGAAGATTTATCACTCTTTATGGCATACATGTCATCATAATAATCATCATAAGTAGCAACTTTGTTCTCATCATAGTCAATTGAAACCTCTTCCAAAATAGTGGATGCATCACTAAATAAAGTCATGACCTCTCCAAATCCACTTTCGTCAATTTTGTAATAAGATTCAACACCCTCCAAAATAGTGGGATCACTACTACCTAGAGTTGACACTCTTCCAAACCCACTTTCATCATTGTAATCATCATAAATAGGAGGCATGCAATCATCATAACAAAATTTCTTATCGAAAGTAGAAGGAATCAAAGGATCATATTCCTTATGCAAAGCATCAACATATGTGATACGAGAAACATTACTTGGGATTGTTACCTTTTTACCTATACTTTTTCTTCTCTTCTTTTTCTTCTTCACCACCTCACGAGTGGGTTTAATCATTTTTTTGAGCATCTTGTTGAAGAGATTGATTGGATAGGAAGCTCCTCCACGTTACCTCATCATAATAAACACTAGGAGGGTATTGGGAAATATTTTCCCTTTCATTAGTGCTCTCTTCATGCTCTATTTTTTTCTTGTCTTTAGATAGTTGGCAATATAAGGTTTCTCAATGTAATTTACCGCACAAAACATATAAATTTCCTCTAGATCAAAATCAAGAAGTCTATTGAGATTAAATTTTGGAATATCCTTAGTTATACGTTTCATTTCTTCATACCCCAAAAGAAGACTAAGCTCTTTATGATGCTCAAGGGTAATCAAGTTATCACAATTTTTGGACACAATTTCATCATGAAACAAATAACATTGGAGATTTAAATGACCATGTTCATTGCAAAGTTCACAAGGATTGAGAAAAATATTAAATCTTTCAGCACAATCATCTAGTCTCTCTTGCAACTTTTTCGCTTCTAAATATTTATGCTTCTTACAAAATCTATGTTCCCTTTTTGGTGTGCGTGTGCACTCGCAATATACTCCGCAAAAATTGACATTCTTATAGGAGACATCATTATCATGGCTAGTGCAATCATCGTTAGCATTATGGATATTAAAAGAATTCATACTAACAACATTGCCATCATGCTCATCATTCATGCCAATCATTTTATTAAATTCTTCTTCTAACAATTGAGCACAATTTTCCGAACCATCATTTTCAAGAAAGGCATTATAAAGATGATCAATAATATGATGCAACCTCAATTCCATTTTTTTGTAGTTTTATTTTTACAAACCAAACTAGTGGTAAAACAAGAAACTAAAAGATTCAATTGCAAGATCTAAAGATATACCTTCAAGCACTCACCTCCCCGGCAACGGCGCAAGAAAAGAGCTTGATGTCTACTACACAACTATATTCTTGTAGACACATGTTGGGCCTCCAAGCGCAGAGTTTTGTAGGACAGTAGCAATTTCCCCTCAAGTGGATGACCTAAGGTTTATTAATCCGTGGGAGGCGTAGGATGAAGATAGTCTCTCTCAAACGACCCTGCAACCAAATACAAGAAATCTCTTGTGTCCCAAACACACCCAATACAATGGCAAATTGTATAGGTGCACTAGTTTGGCGAAGAGATGGTGATAAAAGTGTAATATGGATGGTAGAAATATATTTTTATAATATGAATAAATAAAAAACAGCAAGGTAGCAATTGATAAAACGGAGCACAAACAGTATTGCAATGCTTGAAAATGAGGCCTAGGGTCCGTACTTTTGCTAGTGTTGTCTCTCAACAGTGATAATATAATTGGATCATATAACCATCCCTCAAAGTGCGATGAAGAATCACTCCAAAGTCCCTATCTTGTGGAGAACATAAGACGGCATTCTTTTTGTTTGATCTATTCAAGAGTTCGTACTAAAATAACACGAAGCTATTCTTTCCGTTCGATCTATCCTAGAGTTCGTACTAAAATAACAACAAAGCAAATTCAGATTTATAATATTCAATCCAACACAAAGAACTTCAAAGAGTGCCCCAAGATTTCTACCGGAGAAACAAAGACAAGAACGTGCATCAACCCCTATGCATAGATTACCCCAATGTCACCTCGGGAATCCGCGAGTTGAGTGCCAAAACATATATCAAGTGAATCAATGCGATACCCCATTGTCACCATGAGTACTCAATTGCAAGACATATATCAAGTATTCTCAAATCCATAAAAGTATTCAATCCGATAACAACAAAATCTCAAAGAGATAAACTCGATTCATCACAACAAGATAGAGAGGGAAAACACCATATGATCCGACTATATTAACAAAGCCCGTGATACATCAAGATGACATCTCAAGAACACAAGAGAGAGAGATTAAACACATAGCTATTGGTACAAACCCTCAGCCCCGAGGGTGGACTACTCCCTCCTCATCGTGGTGGTTGCCGATATGATGAAGATGGCCATTGGTGATGATATTTCCTCCTCCAGCAGGGTGCCGGAAGAGGGTCTAGATTGGATCTCTTGGATACAGAGGCCTTGCGGCGGCTGAACTTCTAATCTAGGGCTACCCCGAAGGGTTTTGAAATATTTGGGAATTTATAGGGCAAAGAGGTGGTTCAGGGGGCACTAGAGGTGGGCAGCACCCACCAGGGCGCACCTGGGTCTCCTGGCGCACCCTTGTGGGTGCTTCTCCCCTCGAGCAGCCCCTCAGGTGCTTCCTTGTCCCACTGGCTTTCTTCTGGCCCAAAAAATCCTCCAGGAGTTTCGTTGCATTTGGACTCTGTTTGATATTGATTTCCTGCGATGTAAAAAACAACCAAAAAACAGCAACTGGCACTGGGCACTGGGTCAATAGGTTAGTCCCAAAAATTGATATAAAGTTGCTATAAAATGATTGTAAAACATCCAAGAATGATAATATAATGGCATCAATACTTCATAACTTATAGATACATTGGAGATGTATCATCTTCTTGCTCCCGCCACCCAAACCAGCGCCGCTCGTGCCGCCTGCTCCTGCCTCCGGTGGCCAGCTCTGCTGCCGCGTAGGCCTCACCGCCCCACCCTACTCCAACCTCTGGCGAGGCCATCCCTCTACTCACCCACAACCCCTGTTATTCTGCGGCGATGGTAGCCTCACACCGTAGTCGAACCAGTGAACCCTCATACTCCCCTCCGCGTGGGCATCCACTATCGCGTCTTCCCCGGCTCCACGTCGTCCACCGCCTTGGTGCTCTCGGCGCGGCGTGGTCAACGTGGTCAAGGAACAACTTCCATTGGAAGAGTACTGTACGTGGAGAGGCTGACAGTTGGGTCCACGACCGCAACAAGGAAGTGCAACCTTATTACACGTAAAATAATTATTCCTCCACCTAACAGCGGGGACCCACCGGACGGGCCACTGTATTTTGTGAAAAACATTCCCCCTGACTGCTAGGACCCACCAGCTACATATTCGCACGCAAGGAAGTGCTTGACAGTTGGTACCAACCTGTTCAAAGCGTACGTAGCATTGTCATTCTAGTCGCAAACGTGTACATACATACTATCGATCAGTCTGTCTACAGGCTGCAGCGATGAACCGTGACCGAGTAAGGAAGGGCACGTGTCGTAGTAGAGGTGCGCACGTAGCATGTATACGTACGTACATCCAGGGTGCAAGAAAGTAAATACAGCCACGTACGGACATACAACGTGAGGTCTCGAACGCCTACACACGCATAAGTACGGCCAGGGCTCGTGTACATGGAGAGGCAACAACCGCGTCCTGTTCATGGGAAGCCAACCGGCTGGGTCGGAATGGAGAAACCGCGTCGTCGTGTTCACTGGGAGGCAATCGGCTTAGACGGAACAACCGATCGAAATGAGGCCTCGCGTACCGCTGAACGGAGGAAACAGCCTTGTGTTCGACTGCCTAGGGTCAAAACATGATCCTGTTCATCGGGAGGGGTCTGGCGTATCACAAAACGGAGGAAACGGACTTGTGTTTGAGTGCCTACGATCGAAACGGGGTCCCGTTGATCAGGAGGGGTGTGGCGTACTGCAAAACAGAGGAAACGGACTTGTGTTGGAGTGGTACGGTTGAAACGGGGATCCAGTTCATCAGGAGGGGTGTGGCGTACCGCAAAACAGGACTCCACAGGGCTACTGTTCATCTCCACCATCGACCTCCTCTAGCCTCCACGGGCTACTGTTCATCCACCATCGACCTCCTCCAGCCTCCACATGCGACTGTTCATCCATGGGCTCCTGTTCATCCAGCCTCCACTGCTCCTCTACCGGCTACTATTCAACCAGCCGTCTCCATGGGGTCCTGTTCAACCACCCCTCCACGGGCTATTGTTCATCCAGCCCTCCATCAGCTACTGTTCAACCAGCCCTCCACGGGGTCTTCCTGTTCATCCAGCCCTCCATGGGGTCCTAGTCATCCACCCCAACTGGCTCGATCGATCGGGGTCATGTTCATCCAGAGGCAACGACCATTACTACCAGGGGGTCCTGTTCATCCAACCCCCACCAGGAACTATTCATCCAACCCCCAACAACAATCACTATTCATCAAGAGGCAGCAGGTTCGATCGGCTTCAGTTAGCAGTAGTAGCGAAGGAATCGCTCGATCCGGTTCAGTTAACAACTAGGGATCGATCCATCACTAGGATTCAGTAACGCGTAGCCTGTAGTGCAATCGCTCGGGTTCAGTTAGAGCCCAACGCCTCGCACCCATGCACGCACGTGTACGAGGGAAACATGCAATCCCTCCATGCATCACTCGGCCCCGACCACCCACCGTAACCGGAAATTCCTGAAATTTTCCTCGCCCTCCCTTCTACCATGATTTTTTCCGTCATGGACGGCCCAAAGAATGTCATGCAGGTGCGTCTCCGGCCCGCCCAGGACGAAAAGCCTATTTTCTGTCATGATTGTTTTTTCATAGAAGTAGGAGCCCACCACATATATGATAATACCGGGTTTTGTCACAATTATCATCATAGTAGTGTCCAAAATGTCATATTTTTTCCGTTCGGCCCAAAATGTCACGGATGTGTCTTTTTTTTGTAGTGTTGTCTACATCATGTCATCGTTCTTATTGCATTACTCCATTTTTCCATGAACTTAATAAACTAGATGCATGCTGGTAGTGGTTGATGTGTGGAGTAATAGTAGTAGATACATATAGGAGTCGGTCTAATAATCTTGGACGTGATGCCTATATAATGATCACTGCCTGGATATCGTCATGATTATTTGAAGTTCTATCAATTGCCCAACAGTAATTGTTTTCCCTCCATTTGCTATTTTTCTCGAGAGAAGCCACTAGTGAAACCTACGGCCCCGGGGTCTCTTTTCATCATATTTGCTTTTGCGAACTATTTCCTTTGCATTTATTTTCAGATCTATTAAACCAAAAATACAAAAATACCTTGTCGCAATTCATTTATTCCGTGATCTATTTATCCTATCTACCACTTTTATCTCACGTTATTTGCCTATCTTGAGGTGACGTACCCGAAAGGGATTGGCAACCCCTTTTAACACGTCGGGTTGAGAGTATTTGTTATTTGTGTGCAGGTGCTGTTTACGTGGTGTGAGGAGGTTCTCCTACTGGTTCGATAACCTTGGTCTCATCACTGAGGGAAATACCTACTGTCGCTATACTGCATTGATGTCTACTACGCAACTTTATTCTTGTACACACGTGTTGGGCCTCCAAGTGCAGAGTTATGTAGGATAGTAGCAATTTTCCCTCAAGTGGATGACCTAAGGTTTATCAATCCGTGGGAGGCGTAGGATGAAGATAGTCTCTCTCAAGCAACCCTACAATCAAATAGAAGAAATCTCTTGTGTCCCCAACACACCCAATAAAATAGCAAATTGTATAGGTGCACTAGTTCGGCGAAGAGATGGTGATAAAAGTGTAGTATGGATAGTAGATATGAGTTTTTGTAGTGCGAACAATAAAAACAGCAAGGTAGTAAATGATAAAACTGAGCACAAACGGTATTGCAATAATGAAAAATGAGGCAAGGGTGCATACTTTCACTAGTGCAATCTCTCAACAATGCTAACATAGTTGGATCATATGATTATCCCTCAAAGTGCAATAAGGAATCACTCCCGAGTTCCTATTAGCGGAGAACAAAAGATAGAAATTGTTTGTAGGGTACGAAACCACCTCAAAGCTATTCTTTCTGATCAATCTATCCTAGAGTTTGTACTAAAATAACAGCAAGCTATTCTTTCCGATCGATCTAATCAAGAGTTCGTACTAAAATAACACCATATGATGCATATCAACCAACTCTAATGTCACCTAGATACCCCAATGTCACCGCGAGTACCTGTGAGTTAATTATACGATATGTATCAAACAATTTCAGATTCATAATACTCAATCCACACAAAGAACTACAAGGAGACCCCAAAGTTTCTATCAGAGAAAAGATAATAAAAACGTGCATCAACCCCTATGCATAGATTACCCCAAAGTCACCTCGGGAATCCGCAAGTTGAGTGCCATAACATATATCTAGTGAATCAAAATAATACCTAGTTGTCGCCATAGGTACTCATATGCAATACATATAACATGTGTTCTCAGCTGAACATTCAATCCAACAAGACAAAACTTCAAAGGGTAAAGACTCAGTTCATCACAACAAGTGTAGGAGGGGAGAAACATCATATGATCCATCTATGTTAGCAAAGCCCATGATATATCAAGATCGTGACATCTCGAGATCGCGCACAAGAGAGATTAAACGCATAGCTACTTGTACAAACCCTCATCCTCGAGGATGGAGTACTCCCTCCTCATCGTGGTGGCTGCCGGGATGACAAAGATGGCCACCAGAGATAATTCCCCCCTCCGGCAGGGTGCCGGAATGGGGTCCCGATTCATTTTCGGTGGCTACAGAGGCTTGTCGCGGCGGAACTTCCGATCTAGGGTTATTTCTAACGGTTTCTCTATTTATAGTAATTTTTGGTGTCGGTCTCACGTCCAGATGGGCCTCGAGGTGAGGACGATACACCGGGGCACGAGCAAGGGCTAGGCGCGCCCCAGTGGGTTGTTCCCTCCTCGTGGCTCTTTTGGCCCTCCCACGAAGCTTCGGGGGTCTCTTTTGTTCCAAAAAAATTTGTCAAAAAGTTTCAGCTCATTTGGAGAACATTCATTTCTGCACAAAAAACAACACCACGGTAGTTCTGCTGAAAACAACGTCAGTCCAAGTTAGTTCCATGCAAATCATACCAAAACCATATAAAATTATTGTAAACATGGCATGAATACTTCATAAATTGTAGATACGTTGGAGATGTATCAGCATCCCCAAGCTTAATTCCTACTCGTCCTCGAGTAGGTAAATGCTAAAACAAATAATTTATGAAGTGTGAATGCTAGCAAAGTGCACAAGTTTGATCAATGACAATTTCAATCACTTTTCCTAGCATCATAACATCAATTATTTCTTATAAAACTTATCATGACCAAGTAACAACACTTTCACATGTTAAGGTTCAAACAATGAATTCTCTTGAAACTCAACAACCTACATTCGTAGTCACCAAACAATTGCAATTCAACTTATTAAACAGAGTCTAAGTAAGAGCTCCACATACTTAACCATCATATAGTCTTCTATGATTGCTAACACTCACCGCATACACATGAGCAAAACATTTCAACCGGACACATAGATAGTTAGGGGCTTATAACTTTGCCTCTCAACGTATTCACCTCAAGGGTGATGTCAACAATAATAACTCATGCTACCCATATTCAACTGGACATATGTGCCTAGATCTTTCCTCACCACATGATGCTTGACAAAGGAGAAAAATAAAAAGGAATAGAGAGAAAAACTTTGACTCTTGCATGAAAGTAAATACATAAAAGTAAAAATAGGCCCTCCGCAGAGGGAAGCAGAGGTTGCCATGCGCTTATTTGTTTGTATGTTCAATCCCTTAGTGCAAAAGAATGTCATGTTATATTGCCCCTTATGATAGCAGCCTTTATTATATAGTTTGTCGCTTTTATTCTTTGCCATCACAAGTTTGTGCAATGCTCAATTTTCTCTTACACTAAATGATCTAGCACTTTTAGAAGCAATTTTTATTGCCTTATTGCATCGATGATAAATTACTTGAAGGATCTTGCTCAGTCCTTAGGTTGGTACGGTGGACACTCAAAACAAGATTTGGGTTTAAGGGTTTTTGGATGCACAAGTAGTATCTCTAGTTGGTGCGGAATTTTTGGCTAGCAAAGATATGGGGCGAGCACCACATGTTGAAGGATCTATGACAATATAACTTCTATGTGAATATGAACAAACATAAATCATCACGTTGTCTTCCTTGTCCAACGTCAACAATTTTTGCATATAAAATTTTTATGGGGGCTCACAATCACAAAAGATTTCCTAGATAGTGTATTTGCATGTGAAAGTTCTCTTCCTTATACTAATTATTCGTCAATTGCTTGTATGACCAATATTGTGATTGTCAAGCTTCAAAATCTTTCACTTTCTAAACCCAATGTGAAGCCACTACTAGGAATGATATGAACATGTAATTTGAACTTCATGATATTCAATTCATTCAACAATTTACTCATAGGATATAAGTGAAGCACAAGAGTAAATGACAAACTACTTCAAAAAGATATAATTGAAGATCAAGTGAGTAGTTATGTAAATGGGTAGCTATTTGAGGAATCTCTTTTATTCAAAACTTTCAGATCTAAGTATTTTATTAAAACAACAAGAAAAACCAAAAAAATGACATTCCAAGCATAGCACAACTCATGTGAAGAAGCAAAAACTTAGGCTCAACCGATACTAACCGATAATTGTTGAAGAAAAAAGGTGGGATGCCTACCGGGGCATCCCCAAGCTTAGATGCTTGAGACTTCTTGGAATATTAGCTTGGGATGCCTTGGGCATCCCCAAGCTTGAGATTTTGTGTCTCCTTAATTCCTCTCATATCACGGTTTCCCTAAATCTCAAAAGCTTCATCCACACAAAACTCAACAAGAACTCGTGAGATAAGTTAGTATAAACCAATGCAAAAACCTTATCATTCTCTACTATAGCAAACCAAAAAAATTATTATTCAACATTGCATACTTAACGCCTCTGCATATTTAATACTCCTATCCTCAAATAGAATCATTAAACAAGCAAACATATACAAACAATGCAAACATAACAACAATCTACCAAAATAGTACAGTCTGTAAGGAATGCAAGAGTATCAATACTTCTTAAACTCCAAATATTATGAAATTCTACCACCCTGTAGAAAATTTATCAGAGCTTATTTTTCACAAAGTTTCAACATTTTATCACATTCCGACTTTTCTAGGGAATTTTTGCAATAGTGGTAAACTTTCTGTTTTCAAACAGCAACAAGTATACTTTTAAAATAAGCATGGCAAAGGCTATACTTGACATTTTTATTGAAATAAAAGATGCAAAACATTATTCTAAATAATAGAAAGCAAATACTAACAAAATAAAATGACGCTCCAAGTAAAACTCATATCATGTGACGAATGAGAACATGACTCCAAATGAGGTTACCGATAATATTGGAGATGAAAAAGGGGATGCCTTCTGGGGCATCCCCAAGCTTAGTTGCTTAGATCTTCCTTGAATATTACCTTGGGGGGCCTTGGGAATCCCCAAGCTTAGGGTATTTTCACTACTTACTCTCCTCATATTGACATTTCACCCAAAACTTGAAAACTTCAATCACACAAATCTTAATGGAACCTTGTGAGATATGTTAGTATGATAAAGAGCAAACCATTTCACTTTTGGTACTGTCAAAGACAAGATTCATAATTGTTTCCACACAACGCCTACTGTACCATATCATTTCCACAATTTATATTGAGAAATATAAGCCATAGAAACAAGGAAACAAGCAAACTGTGCATTGAAAACAGAATCTGTCAAAAACAGAACCATCTGTAGTAATATGTACTCAAACCATACTTCTGGTACTCCAAAAATTATGAAATAAAATATGAACACGTGATAAATGTGTACATTAATATTCTGAAAAAAGAATCAACTCAAAATCACTCTTCTGTTAAAAATGAGAGTTATTTTCGTGAGCGCAAAAGTGTTTTTTCCAGCAAGATCAAATATACTATCACTCAACATGATCCCAAAGGCTTTACTTGGCACTTTATTGAAACAAAAG
This sequence comes from Triticum aestivum, assembly GCF_018294505.1. Lineage (NCBI taxonomy): Eukaryota > Viridiplantae > Streptophyta > Magnoliopsida > Poales > Poaceae > Triticum > Triticum aestivum. The sequence continues at coordinate 362,939,602 of NC_057807.1, forward strand.
CAATAAAACATGACTAATACAGTAGCATACTCATGTGAACACAAAAAAACAGTAGATAAAAGTGTTGGGTTGTCTCCCAACAAGCGCTTTTCTTTAATGCATTTTAGCTACGCATGATGATTTCAATGATGCTCTCATAAAAGATAAGATTTGAAACATAAAAAGAGCATCATGAATCACATGGCAAGCACATTCAAGTCTAACCCACTTCCTATGCATAGAAATTTTGTGAGCAAACAATTTATGGGAACAAGAATCAACTAGCATAGGAAGGCAAAAGAAGCAAAACTTCAAGATTTTCAACACATAGAGAGGAAACTTGATATTATTGCAATTCCTACAAGCATAAGTTCCTCACTCATAATAATTTTCAGTAGCATCATGAATGAATTCAACAATATAGCCATCAAATAAGGCATTCTTTTCATGAAACAAAAGCGTAGAAAACTTATTACTCTCCACATAAGCAAAGTTCTTCTCATCAATAATAGTGGGAGCAAACTCAACAAAATAACTATCATGAGAGTGAAAATTAAAATCATGATGACAAGTTTCATGGTTATAATTATTATTTATAGCATACATGTCATGACCATAATCATCATAGATAGCAACTTTGTTATCATAGTCAATTGAAACCTCTTCCAAAATAGTGGATTCATCACTAAATAAAGTCATGACCTCTCCAAATCCACTTTCATCAATATTGTGAAAAGATTCAACACCCTCCAAAATAGTGGGATCATTACCTAGAGTTGACACTCTTCCAAACCCATATTCATCATTGCAATCATCATAAATAGGAGGCATGCTACCATTATAACAAATTTGCATATCATAATTTGGGGGAATAAAAATATCATCTTCATCAAACATTGCATCCCCAAGCTTATGGCTTTGCATATCACTAGAATCATGGATATTCAAAGAATTTATACTAGCAACAGTGCAATAATGCTCATCATTCAAAGATGCTTTCTCAAAAAAATTATAGAATTCTTCTTCTATCAATTGAGCACAATTTTCCTTTCCATCATTTTCACGGAAGACACTATAAAGATGGATAATATGATGCAACCTCAATTCCATTTTTTTGTAGTTTTCTTTTATAAACCAAACTAGTGAAAAAACAAGAAACAAAAAGATTCGATTGCAAGATCTAAAGATATACCTTCAAGCACTCACCTCCCCGGCAACGGCGCCAGAAAAGAGCTTGATGTCTACTACGCAACTTTATTCTTGTAGACACGTGTTGGGCCTCCAAGCGCAGAGTTTTGTAGGATATTAGCAATTTTCCCTCAAGTGGATGACCTAAGGTTTACCAATCCATGGGAGGCGTAGGATGAAGATAGTTCCTCTCAAGCAACCCTGCAATCAAATAGAAGAAATCTCTTGTGTCCCCAACACACCCAATACAATAGCAAATTGTATAGGTGCACTAGTTCGGCGAAGAGATGGTGATAAAAGTGTAGTATGGATAGTAGATATGAGTTTTTGTAGTGCAAACAATAAAAACATCAAGGTAGTAAATGATAAAACGGAGCACAAACGGTATTGCAATAATGGAAAATGAGGCCTAGGGTGCATACTTTCACTAGTGCAATCTCTCAACAATGCTAACATAGTTGGATCATATGGTTATCCCTCAAAGTGCAATAATGAATCACTCCCGAGTTCCTATTAGCGAAGAACAAAAGATAGAAAGCGTTTGTAGGGTATGAAACCACCTCAAAGCTATTCTTTCCGATCAATCTATCCTAGAGTTCGTACTAAAATAACAATAAGCTATTCTTTTCGATCGATCTAATAAAGAGTTCTTACTAAAATAACACCATATGATGGATATCAACCAACTCTAATGTCACCTAGATAACCCAATGTCACTGCAAGTATGCATGAGTTAACTATACGATATGTATCAAACAATTTCAGATTCATAATACTTAATCCACACAAAGAACTACAAGGAGACCCCAAAGTTTCTATCGGAGAAAAGATAATAAAAATGTGCATCAACCCCCATGCATAGATTACCCCAAAGTCACCCCGGGAATCCACAAGTTGAGTGCCATACCATATATCAAGTGAATCAAAATAATACCCCATTGTCAGCATGGCTATTCATATGCAAGACATATATCATGTGTTCGTAGATCTGAACATTCAATCCGACAAGACAAAACTTCAAAGGGTAAGGACTCAATTCATCACAACAACTGTAGAGAGGGGAGAAACATCATATGATACATATATGTTAACAAAGCCCATTATATATAAAGATCGTGACATCTCGAGATCACGTGAGAGAGAGAGAGAGATTAAACACATAGCTGCTGGTACACACCCTTAGCCCCGAGGATGGAGTACTCCCTCCTCATCGTGGTGGCCACCGGGTTGATGACGATGGCCACCGGAGATGATTCCCCCTACGGTAGGGTGCCGGAATAGGGTCCTGATTGTTTTTCGGTGGCCGAAGAGGCTTGTGGCGGTGGAACTTCCGATCTAGGGTTATTGCTGATGGTTTCTCTATTTATAGGGATTTTTGGCGTCAGTCTTACGTCCAGATGGGCCTTGAGGTGAGCATGATACACAAGGGCACGGGCAAGGGCCCAGGCACCCCCCGATGGGTTGTGCCCTTTTTGTGGCTCTTATGGCCCTCCCATGAAGCTTCGGGGGTCCCTTTTGTTCCAAAAAAATCATCAAAAAATTTCACCTCATTTGGAGAACTTTCATTTCTACACAAAAAACAACACCACCACAGTTATGTTGAAAACAGCGTCAGTCCAAGTTAGTTGCATGCAAATCAAACCAAAACCATATAAGATTATTTTAAACATGGCATGAATACTTCATAAATTATAGATACATTGGAGACGTATCATGCATCATCCCTTCCTCTTTGGGGAAATACCTAGGAGAGATCATAGGACGCATTGCCCGCGGCGGTGACTTTGACCCCCGCCCATAAAGCCCTGCTACAGTAGCCGTCCGCCTGCAGCCAGAGGCCATCAAGCCCCGCGGTCAGCAGCGCGCCCGCGAAGAAGCGCGGGAGTGGGAGCCAAGTATCTTTGGGCCTCTCCGACCACATGACAAACTCCTGGAACGCGTCCGCTGAGCGGGACAGCGGCCGGGGAGGCCGGGAGACCATAGCCCGCCTCCTCACCCGGCCTCCCCTCGTCACAGGAGCTGCCCGGTCCTCGGTGGCTCCCACCATCAGAGGAAGCACTGCCGCGGCTGTCCAAGGCGACGTCTGCCCTCGAGGAGGTGTGCCCGCACCCTCGACGGGTCGCGACATACTTGCGGGGGCGACCGCGGCCTCTCTTGGGCAGCGGTAGCCCGGTCCCTCCTTAGGGGCCTTCCCCTTTTCAGTGGCGGAGAACCTTCTCGGTGGCGCCATCGATGCTACAGCAAGACAGCGACAGAAAGAAGAAGAAGGGAGAGCGTGCAACAAGAAGATGGAGACGAGCAGGGGGGCTATACCTCTCCCCCCATTTATAGCCGGAGGGAGGCCAACCGCCGCCTCCACGATCCCTCGTAATGATGGTTTTTGTGCATGCAGCAGGCTCTAGTCAAGTCAAACAGTTGCCGAGGCTGCATGGGGAAGCAGAGACGCCCACGTCCCGTCAAGCACCATGCGTCGACTGAGGCTGCAGGCGGTTGGGGCCCTTGGTGCTTTGCCCTTGCCCTTTGGCTTTGCCTCGAAGCCAAGTCCGAGTCCGCCTTGGGCCCAGGGGCTACTGTCGGTGTTCTGGGAACGGGGGTACCCAGACTTGCCTGCCTGCGGCCCACCGCATGGCTCCATTGACGGCCTGGTACGGCCCACCTTAAGCATCAACAACACAAGAACCTCGCGAGGAGCCAAGCCTCGCAAGGCAGACGACGCCAAGACCTCCAAAAGGAGCGGCCTCCTCAGGCTGGCACCTGAGGAGCGGAGATTTCTATGCAAGCCTCCACCTCGTGAGGTTGAGATGACGTGAGCTATGACAACCAAGGCCAGGCGGGCGCCAGCAGGCGTAGTACATTAGTTTTCTCTTTGGTGCTAAAGACGCAAGCGAATGCGCGGTGTCCCGAGGAATCAGCCAAAGGTTCCTATTTCTATGCAACAAGACCAAGACCACCAGGATGGCAGGATGGAGGTCATCGCGGAGGCAACCACGGCGTCATGAGTAGAAGCTTTGCAGGAGAATACTACCTTTTGCCAGGATAAGATGTACCAGTTTTCTCCCTTTGAATTTGTCCATTGTGGGATCCCTTCCCGCCTTCATTTTGGGGGAAGAGGACCAAGGCCACTATAAATAGGGCCTAGCCACCACCGTAGAAGGGGACGGATCATTCAGATCATCCTCTCCCTCCACAGCTCAAGAACACACCTCCTGAGATTGTTCTCCCACTGTACTAGTTCATCCTCAGCCCACCTCGAGGCAAATCCACCACAAAGTAGGAGTAGGGTTTTACACCACAAAGTGGCCTGAACCTGGGTAAACTGCCGAGTCCCATTTTCTTCTAGTTCATTGATACGTCTCCAACGTATCTATAATTTTTGATTGTTCCATGCTATTATATTACCCCTTTTGGATGTTTATGGGCTTTATTTTACACATTTATATCATTTTTGGGACTAACCTACTAACCGTAGGCCCAGCCCGTATTGCTATTTTTTTTGGCCTATTTCAGTATTTTGAAGAAAAGGAATATCAAACGGAGTCCAAACGGAATGAAACCTTCGGGAGCATGATTTTTGGAACGAACGTGATCCAGAGGACTTGGAGTGCAAGTCAAGAAGCAGCCGAGGCCTCCATGAGATAGGAGGGCGCCCCCCCATAGGGTGCGCCCCCTATCTTGTGGGCCCCTCGGGCGGCCACCGACATACTTCTTCCTCCTATATAAGCCTACGTACCCCGAAAACATCGAGGGAGCACCAAAAACACAATTTCCACCGATGTAACCTTTTGTATCCACGAGATCCCATCTTGAAGCCTTCGCCGGCGCTCTGCCGGAGGGGGAATCGACCATGGAGGGCTTCTACATCAACACCATAGCCCTTCCAATGAGTTGTGAGTAGTTTACCACAGACCTTCGGGTCCATAGTTATTAGCTAGATGTCTTCTTCTCTCTTTTTGGTTCTCAATGCAATGTTCTCCCCCTCTCTTGTGGAGATCTATTTGATGTAATCTCTTTTTGCGGTGTGTTTGTTGAGATCCGATGAATTGTGGGTTTATGATCAAGTTTATCTATGACAAATATTTGAATCTCCTCTGAATTCTTTTATGTATGATTGAGTTATCTTTGCAAGTCTCTTCGAATTATCACTTTGGTTTGGCCTACTAGATTGATCTTTCCTGCCATGGGAGAAGTGCTTAGCTTTGGGTTCAATCTTGCGGTGTCCTTACCCAGTGACAGAAAGGGTTGCAAGGCACGTATTGTATTTTTGCCATCAAGGATAAAAAGGTGGGGTTTATATCATATTGCATGAGTTTATCCCTCTACATCATGTCATCTTTCTTAATGCGTTACTCTGTTCTTTATGAACTTAATACTCTAGATGCAGGCAGGAGTCGGTCGATGTGTGGAGTAATAGTAGTAGATGCAGGCAGGAGTCGGTCTACTTGTTGCGGACATGATGCCTATATACATGATCATGCCTAGATAATCTCATAATTATTCGCTTTTCTATCAATTGCTCGACAGTAATTTGTTCACCCACCGTAATACTTATGCTATCTCGAGAGAAGCCTCTAGTGAAACCTATGGCCCCCGGGTCTATCTCTTATCATATTTACTTCCAATCTACTTTTATTTGCATCTTTACTTTTTGCATCTATATTTTAAAATACCAAAAATATATTTATCTTATCATACTATCTCTATCAGATCTCACTTTCGCGAGTGGCCGTGAAGGGATTGATAACCCCTTTATCGTGTTGTTTGAGAGTTCTTGGTTTGTTTGTGTAGGTGCATGAGACTTTTGAGGAGCCTCCTACTGGATTGATACCTTGGTTCTCAAAAACTGAGGGAAATACTTACGCTACTATTGTTGCATCACCCTTTCCTCTTCAAGTAAAACCAACGCAAGCTCAAGTAGCAAGAAGGATTTCTGGTGCCTTTGCCAGGGAGGTCTTCGCTCAAGTCAATACATACCAAGTACCCATCAGAAACTCATCTCCCTCGCATTTACATTATTTGCCATTTGCCTCTCATTTTCCTCTCCCCCACTTCACCCTTGCCGTTTTATTCGCCCTCTCTTAACCAATCTTCTCCTCTCTCTTTTGCTTGCCCTTTCATTTGCTCGTTTGGAATAGATGCTTATTTATTGCTAAACAGAGAACCTAAGATCTATGGATCCTCGGATTGCTAATATTTTTAAGAGATCCAATTATGATGAACCAATTGCTAGTGAGTTTTGTGCACTAGATTATCTTTATAAAGCTTTGCTTGAAATTTGTGAATCTGAAACTTATGATGAAGAAATTTGTGAAGAGATTCATGATAACTCTTTGAATAAAAAGCACGATTGCAATGATTTTACTATAAATTCTCTTGATGTCAATTGTGCTAATAATATGCAAAACCCTAAGCTTGGGGATGCTAGTTTTGCTATGTCTACTACATGTTGCAGTAATCATGATTGGGGTGATTCTTCTTATGATCTTGAAAATATATTTAAGCCCCATGATGAATATGAGATTGATAATAGTGTTTGCAATATTATTGAAAGTGGGTTTGGACGAGTGTCAACTTTAGATCCCGCATATTTGGAGAATGTTCAATCTCATGAAATTTTTGATAAAAGTGGGTTTGGAGAGGTCATGACTTTAGTTAATGTTAATCCCACTATTTTGGAAGAGTGTCAACTTCCCATGCATGTGGATCATGTTGATAATATGTTATGTGATAGCTATTTTATTGAATTTGCCTATGATCCTACATGTAATTATTATGAGAGAGGAAAATATGGTCGTAGAAATTTTTATCTTACTAAATTACCTCTCGTCATGTTGAGATTGCTATTGTCTCTTTCTTCTTCCTTGCTTATGCTAGTTTCTGCTTGCCTTGAAAATTTGTTTGCTTATAATATGCCTATGCACAGGAAGTATGTTAGACTTAGATGTGTTTGTCACATGTTTCATGATGCTCTCTTTATGCTTCAATTCTTGTCTTTCATGTGAGCATCATTAAAATTATCAATGCCTAGCTAAAATGCTTTAAAGAAAAGCGCTTGTTGGGAGACAACCCATTATTTTTCCTTGCTGTTATTCAATAAATTTTGCATCTACTTTCTGTTGAGATGTGTTTTTATCTCTTAATTAGTGTTTGTGCCAAGTAGAACCTATAGGATAACCTATGATGATAGTTGATTTGATTCTGCTGAAAAACAGAAACTTTGCACGCACGAATTTAATTTTGTTAAATCATAGAAACGTGATTCTGCGTTTATTCTTTTTTCTTCTGATTAATAAACAAAATTTCCAGGACTTCCTATTTTGGTAGGATTTTTAGAGTTCCAGAAGTTTGCGTTAGTTATAGATTGCTACAGACTGTTCTGTTTTTGACAGTTTCTGTTTTTCGTGTGTTGTTTGCTTATTTTGACGCATCTATGGCTAGTAAAATAGTTTATAAACCATAGAGAAGTTGCAATAAAGTAGGTTTAACACCAAATTAAATAAATAATGAGTTCATTACAGTACCTTATGTGGTGGTTTTGTTTTCTTTCACTAACGGAGCTCATAAGATTTCCTGTTGAGTTTTGTGTTGTGAAGTTTTCAAGTTTTGGGTAAAGCTTTGATGGACTATGGAATAAGGAGTGGCAAAATACTAAGCTTGGGGATGCCCTTGGCACCCCAAGATATTCAAGAATAGCCAAAATCCTAAGCTTGGGGATGCCCCAGGAAGGCATCCCCTCTTCCGTCTTCGTTCATTGGTAACTTTACTTGGAGCTATATTTTTATTAGCCACATGATATGTGTTTTGCTTGGAGCGTCGTGTATTATATTAGTATTTTCTTTTTAGTTTACCACAATCATACTTTCTGTACACCCCTTTTTGGGAGAAGCCTATTTGATTAGAATTTATTAGATTATGCTATGTGCTTCACTTATATCTTTTGAGCTTGATAGTTTTTGCTCTAGTGTTTCACTTATATCTTTTAGAGCATGGCAGTGGCTTGATTTTATAGAAATTGCTAGTCTCTCATGCTTCACTTATATTATTTTGAGAGTCTTTTAGAAGAGCATGGTATTTGCTATGGTTACAAATTTGGTCCTAAAATGATGAGCATCCAAGTTGGGTATAATAAAAACTATCATAGGAAGTGAATTGGATGCTATGATCAATTTGATACTTGATAATTTGTTTTGAGATATGGAGGTAGTGATATTAAAGTCAGGCTAGTTGGGTGATTATGAATTTAAATAATGCTTGTGCTGAAGTTATCAAGTCCCGTAGCATGCACGTATGGTTAAAGTTGTGTAACAAATTTGAAACCTGAAGTGTAGCTGGCTTGTGCATCCTTATGAGTGGCGGTCGGGGACGAGCGATGGTCTTTTCCTACCAATCTATCCCCCTAGGAGCATGCGTGTAGTGCTTAATTTTTGATGACTTCTAAATTTTTGCAATAAGTATATGAGTTCTTTTAATTAATGTTGAGTCCATGGATTATACGCACTTTTACCTTTCCACCATTGGTAGCCTCTTCGGTACCATGCATTGCCCTTTCTCACCTTGAGAATTGGTGCAAACTTCGCCGGTGCATCCAAACCCCGTGATATGATACACTCTATCACACATAAACCTCCTTATATCTTCCTCAAAACAGCCACCATACCTACCTATTATGGCATTTCCATAGCCATTCCGAGATATATTGCCATGCAACTTTCCACCGTTCCGTTCATCACCATCATGACATCCTTTAATTTTGTCATATTGCCATTGCATGATCATGTAGTTGACATCGTATTTGTGGCAAAGCCACCATGCATTATTTTTCATACATGTCACTCTTGATTCATTGCACCATCCCGGTACACCGCAGGAGGCATTCATATAGAGTCATATTTTGTTCTAGTTTCGAGTTGTAATTCATATGTTGTTATCAATGAAAGTGTGATGATCATCATTATTAGAGCATTGCCCAAAAAAGAAAAAAAAGAATGGCCAAAAGAAAAAAAAGGCCCAAAAAAGAAAAAAGAAAAAAAAAGAAAAAGAAAGAAAAAGAAAAATGGGGAAAAAAAGAAAATAAATAAGGGCAATGTTACTATCTCTTTTTCCACACTTGTGCTTCAAAGTAGCACCTTGTTCTCCATGTAGTGAGTCTCATATATTGTGCTTCAAAGTAGCACCATGATTTTCATATAGTGAGTCTCATATGTTGTCACTTTCATATATACTAGTGGGAATTTTTCATTATAGAACTTCGCTTGTATATTCCTACGATGGGCTTCCTCAAATGCCCTAAGTCTTCGTGAGCAAGCAAGTTGGATGCACACCCACTAGTTTCTTTTTGTTGAGCATTCATTTATAGCTCTAGTGCATCTGTTGCATGGCAATCCCTACTCCTCATGTTGACAACAATTGATGGGCATCTCCATAGCCCGTTGATTATCCTCGTCAATGTGAGACTTTCTCCTTTTTGTCTTCTCCACACAATCCCCATCATCATATTCTATTCCAGCCATAGTGCTATATCCATGGCTCACGCTCATGTATTGCATGAAGGTTGAAAAAGTTTGAGATTATTTAAGTATGAAACAATTGCTTGGATTGTCATCGGGGGTATAGAAGTTGGGAACATCTTTGTGTGACGAAAATGAAGCATATCCTAACTATATGATTTTGTAGGGATGAACTTTCTTTTGCCATGTTATTTTGAGAAGACATGATTACTTTGATTAGTATGCTTGAAGTATTACTATTTCTTTTATCAATATGAACTTTTATTTTGAATCATTTGGATCTGAACATTCATGCCACAATAAAGAAAAATACATTAAGAATTATGCTAGGTAGCATTCCACATCAAAAATTCTGTTTTTATCATTTACCTACTCGAGGACGAGCAGGAATTAAGCTTGGGGATGCTTGATACGTCTCCAACGTATCTATAATTTTTGATTGTTCCGTGCTATTATATTACCCCTTTTGGATGTTTATGGGCTTTATTTTACACATTTATATAATTTTTGGGACTAACCTACTAACCGGAGGCCCAGCCCATATTGCTGTTTTTTTTGCCTATTTCAGTATTTCAAAGAAAAGGAATATCAAACGGAGTCCAAACGGAATGAAACCTTCGGGAGCGTGATTTTTGGAACGAATGTGATCCAGAGGACTTGGAGTGCAAGTCAAGAAGCAGACGAGGCCTCCACGAGATAGGAGGATGCCCCCCCTATAGGGCGCGCCCCCCTCTCTCGTGGGCCCCTCGGGCGGCCACCGACGTACTTCTTCCTCCTATATAAGCCTACATACCCCAAAAACATCGAGGGAGCACCCAAAACACAATTTCCACCGCCGTAACCTTTTGTATCTGCGAGATCCCATCTTGGAGCCTTCGCCGGCGCTCCGTCGGAGGGGGAATCAACCAAGGAGGGCTTCTACATCAACACCATAGCCCTTCCGATGAGTTGTGAGTAGTTTACCACAGACCGTCGGGTCCATAGTTATTAGCTAGATGGCTTCTTCTCTCTTTTTGGATCTCAATACAATGTTCTCCCCCTCTCTTGTGGAGATCTATTTGATGTAATCTCTTTTTCGGTGTGTTTGTCGAGATCCAATGAATTGTGGGTTTATGATCAAGTTTATCTATGAGAAATATTTGAATCTCCTCTGAATTCTTTTATGTATGATTGAGTTATCTTTGCAAGTCTCTTCGAATTATCTATTTGGTTTGGCCTACTAGATTGATCTTTCTTGCCATGGGAGAAGTGCTTAGCTTTGGGTTCAATCTTACAGTGTCCTTACCCAGTGACAGGAAGGGTTGCAAGGCACGTATTGTATTGTTGCCATCGAGGATAAAAAGGTGGGTTTTATATCATATTGCATGAGTTTATCCCTCTACATCATGTCATCTTGCTTAATGCATTACTCTGTTCTTTATGAACTTAATACTCTAGATGCAGGCAGGAGTCGGTCGATCTGTGGAGTAATAGTAGTAGATGCAGGCAGGAGTCGGTCTACTTGTTGCAGACATGATGCCTATATACATGATCATGCCTAGATAATCTCATAATTATTCGCTTTTCTATCAATTGCTCGACAGTAATTTGTTCACCCACCGTAATACTTATGCTATCTCGAGAGAAGCCTCTAGTGAAACCTATGCCCCCCGAGTCTATCTCTTATCATATTTACTTCCAATCTACTTTTATTTGCATCTTTACTTTTTGCATCTATATTATAAAATACCAAAAATATATTTATCTTATCATACTATCTCTATCAGATCTCACTTTCGCAAATGGCCGTGAAGGTATTGACAACCCCTTTATCGCGTTGGTTGTGAGTTCTTGGTTTGGTTGTGTAGGTGTGTGGGACTTTTGAGGAGCCTCCTACTGGATTGATACCTTGGTTCTCAAAAATTGAGGGGAATACTTACGCTACTATTGCTGCATCACCCTTTCCTCTTCGAGGAAACCAACGCAAGCTCAAGACATTGCATTCATCGAGCTAAGTCGTGGGATCGACGAGTAGGCAGACTGGGGAGGTTGAGTTCTTCGCACGCACCCTAGAGTTTGAATCTATCCATGGTTTCCGGAGCCCGGAATTCGATAGTGATATCTTCCCATGAGTCCCTGATCTTGATCGTACACATTTGCGTGTATGATGAGTGTATGATTGAACCGGGGGCGTCACATCCATGGTGGGGAATGGTGCGGAGAGGGATGGCTGTGGATCTGGCCGGGGCATCGGGGTAGCGGTTTATATAGCACCGGTGGGCGGTAGAGGGATGGACGGGTGGAGATCGCCATTCCTTCACCACCTCCATCATAGCCACAGGGCGTAGGAACGGACCTACACCACCACCGCACCCAAATCCAGCCACCGCTCCGGTGCAGCAGGACTCTGGGATGAACTAGCCGCATGCACACGGCAATGGTGGTTGCATTGGAGGATCTGGCTGGGGCGGCTATGGTGCCAACGCTAGCTTCCGCGGTGGCGGTGCTTACAGCGCCAGTGATGGGCAGTCGAAGTGGAACCACCATGGATAACAAGGGATGAATGACAGCTACGGTCTTACGGCGATGACAGGATCTATGGGTCATCCTCTTCGGGCAACGGTCGTGCAAACATCGGAGGCGACCAGGGTGGGCATGAGTTTTACGGCCTGACGGGCGGCTTTGTCAAGGGCCTGGCGGGGCCACAGCAGCACCAATCCCGTCGTGTTTGTATGGCCAACCGTGGAGGTCGCGGCGGTGGCAGTCGGTCCGGCAGGTTTGGAGGACGCAACCCTCGATGTGATCCTCCTCCGCGTTGTGATCCTCTTGTTGCTGAGGACACGGTGGCTCCAGTGGTGGTGCCAATTGCTACAGTGCAGCCGATAGTGGTGTCGACTGCTACGGTGCAGCCGTTGCTGGCGTCATCAACTACATCCACTTCGGGGGGGCTCCCTGGGGCTGCTCCTGCAGCAGTCCAAGCCCTTGCAGCCATGCCCGTGGATGAGGTGATGGTGGCTATGGACACAAGGAACATGACTGCTGATAGAGTGAGCGAGAAATCCGATTCATATAATTTGAGCAAAGGGCAACGCAAGCGGGAGAAGCTTTATTCAAGCTAATCTCGGGGCTAATGTCAGGGGAATTACCCGCGATTTAACCCGGCTCATGACGTTAAGTCATCTCTCGGTTTAAGTAGCCCTGATGTTAAGTCATCTCTGGGTTTAAGCAGCCCCGGTGTGAAGTCATCTCTGGGCTTAAGTTGCCCTGTCATTAAATCATCTCTGGCCTTAATTCGCCCTGATGTTAAGTCATCTCTGGGTTTAAGCAGCCATTGTAAGTCCTCTCTGGACTTAAGCTGCCATCTTAACCAGCCATCTTAACCCGCCATGATGAGTCCCAGAGATGAGTCTTGGAGATGAGTCCTGAAGATAAGCCCTGAAGGTAAGCCTCCTGGGAGATTGTAGCCCGATAGACAGTTGTAACCCCAGAGACAATTTTAACCCGGCAGATAGATTCTAACACGACATATACTTAGTCATGAAAATGAGCTGCCAGGAGATAAGAAGCCCAGGAGTTAAGAAGCCCTTGTTAAGAAGCCAAAGGGTTAAGAAGCCCTGGGAAGAAGTCAGAAATATGCTAAGTCTTAATCCTACTAGGACTCTACATGTAACCCGCCCCTTCAACTTATATAAGGAGGGGTAGAGCACCCCAAGAGGGTCAGGTTTTTACAGTTAAGATACTCAGGGTTTAGACAGACATGTTTTAGACAAGATCAAAGTAGATGCTCTCGAGATAGAGGTAGCGAAACACCGCCCTTGTATTCGAGATCGTCATCATCGTTAATATCAATCAAGCATGATGTAGGCTTTTACCTCCATCGCGAGGGGCCGAACCTGAGTAAAATCTCGCGTCTCTCGTCCCGCTCAACCCCGTTCAAGCTACCACTTAAATTTGTTGGCTTCACGACTAATTCCTCACACTTGGACATCTGCCGTGACAAAACCACGATAGTTAACACCCACCATGGGGCAAGCGCATGGTGGTGTTGGGTTCTTGGAGGGATCTCTCACAGGGATCAAGAGAACTCACGATTGACTAGTTGAAGAGGAGCCAGTGTGAAAAGATCTACATCATCGACAAATAGTCAAAACAACATGTTCAGATTTGATCTAGACGAGTTAGGGTTCTGCAAGCTTCCAAGCTAAGTCAAGCCGCCAAGTCAAGGCCTTGCATCTGTCCAGAATTTCTGCCAAAGTTTCAATTGATGTGGCAGCCATGTCCAATTTTTACTATGTGTATTCCCGTCCGTATGCAATATAGAGGATCAAGAGCAACCCTAAGTCCGTCAATTCGCCAAGTTTATGCAGTTATTCCAGGTGCAACTGTTCAAGTCTGAGTCGATCTGGAACAGTTTCACGCCCTGCATCGTGACAGAAAGATATCAACAAAAGACAATCACAGGGGTACATCTCAAGGGCTGACCAATTATTGTTTTCAGTTTGTCCAATTCACATCTAGATGTTTCTTTAAGGATGTCATATCTAAGCTTCCACAAGTATATAATGCAGCTACAAGAAACAGGAAAAAACTAGGACAAAAGAAATAGACCACAAACAGAGTGGACATTAGCTTAGATGTGACATAGTTTTGTTTTCTCGTGCAAAGGCCAAGGTCAAAAGGGAGAATACCATATGGAAACCAACATTCGGTGGAAACCAGTGAAAACCATGAGAAGAAAATGTGTTTTTCATAGTGCCAAACAGTAATGTCACTATTCAAGGCTGAATTTGTCTTTTTCATAGCTCACATCTCGTAATGTGTTTCAACTTGAAATTTTGCATGGCAATAAAACATCACCCTCTTAACATCCTGTATTTTTTTAGATTTTTTTTGAAACTTTAAAATATGGTTTCCACAAAGTTTTGATTGAATATTGGTTTTCGTATGATATTCTCCCTGGTCAAAATATCAGGATCCAGACGGACTCAGATCGGCAAACCGATGTCACATCCCTAGCTGCTGGTAGTGCTCTAGGCTAGCTTCATGTGTGCATCATGTCTATATTTTCGAAACTTGAATTGAGGAATTTTGGAAGCCTCAAAAACTTAAATAAAAGAGGGGCAAAAACCCTAGAAATCTCATTCATTGCTCCAAAATGCTCTTCTTGAATGTTTGATAATTTTTGGTAAGGGTTCTGGTCCCAACCAAAATATTGAACATTTTTAAGGAATTATTTTTGGGAGTTTGGATTTAATTCATTAGCTATTTGAATTTGAATTATATTCATATAATTAGAATATAATTTCAAATACCCCTGAAATATTTTATAAGCTTTTGGAAAAGTCCATCTAGCTATATAAAATATTCAGAGGAGTTTTTGGCATTGTTTGAATTATTTTAAATTCAAAACAGTGGCAAAATAAATTAAATAAAACAAAACAGAAATAAAAGAGAGAGAGAAGGAAGTTACCTGGCCTCACCCGTGCAGCCCACCAGAGCCGGCCCAGCTCCTCCAGTGGCCCAGCTGGCCAGCCCATCTGGCCGGCCCAGCCCACCTCCTCCCCCTTGTCATCTTCCTCCTCTGCGAGGAGGACGAACAGAGGCGAGGCGTGGCGCGCGCCCGAGAGGCCTCGGCCACCTCCTGCTTCCCCCTGGCCACCTCCAGCTTCCTCTCGTCGCCCTGGACCCCGTCCGCAACGCCATGCACCCTCCCAGGCCTCGCACTCTCCCCGTGCCTTCTCCCCCCTTTCTCTGGCTCCCTCTCTCCTCCACCGAGCGGAGCCCCGTCGCCACCGACGCCGTTCGCCGCGGCCACCACCACCCCCTCTCCTCCCCGACGCGCTCCCGAGCTCCGCAGTGCCGCCCTCGACCTCCTCGACGTCTCACGCGACCAGAAGGGCCCCGAGCAGCCGCCATCGTCATCATCTCCAAGCTTCGGCCCCGGCGCCCTTCTCCGTCGATTCGGCCACTCCGACGCGCCCCCGAGCCCACTAACCCTCCCTGCAGCTCCGCGGTGAGCCTTTGACCCGATTCCCCCTCTCCCCGTGCCCTACCTCCCTCTCTAGCCGCCGTTCACAACGAGCCGAGAACCCCACGCCGCCGGCGATGTCGCCGCCGTCATTGCAGCCAGCAAGGCTCGAAACCGAGCACGGCACCGTGCTCCTAGCATCTTCAGGAGCTCGGTGAGCCCCTTAGCCATCCCTCCCGTCCTCTGTGGCCTCGCCCCGCTCGAACCCGAAGCTCCGGCCGCCGCACTTGCCATCGCCGTCGTCGGCTCCGGCCACCCCAGCCGCAGCCACAGCCACCGCTGGACGCGCCGCGTCGCGGACGTTCTAATGAGCCAAACCGCGCGCCAAACCATCGCCCCTAGCTCGAATCCGAGCCGCGCCGCCGTGCGGAATGGTCGCCGCCGGCGATACTCCGGCGACCGCCGACGTGGCACGCTTAATCAGTGATAATGGCCCCACTAATTAAACCCACAGCCACTGACAGTGGGCCCCACCCTTGGTCAAACCCCAGTCAGCGCTGGGTTTGACCGGGATTAGCTCCTGCGTCACTGACGTGTGGCCCCCACACGTCAGGTTTGACCGGACCAGCCCCTGTTGACCTGTGATGTCATGCCAACGTCATGCTGACGCAATAATTCCTTTCTGAAATTTAAATAAATCTTAAATGATTTAATAATTCCAGAATATATTCTCAATAAATCATAGAAAATTAACCGTAACTCCAAATTAAATAATTTATATATGAAAAATTATCAGAAAAATTCAAGGAATCCATCTGTACCATTTTCATGCATGTTAGAACAACTTATAGCTGCTGTATAGCACAAATCAATTCAATGACATTTGAATAATCACATATGGAGTTTGAATTTGAATCTTGTATTCAAACCAACCCCATTTAACTTGTTGCTAGATGCATTAGCCCAAAACACATTCATTTTGCCATGTCATGATCATGCATCATATTGTGCATTGCATTGATTGTGTTCCCTTCTGTGTTGCCGGTATTTGTCCCCTCTCGATAGACGTGATACCGATGATGTGATCGTTGACACTGATGAAGACTCAATGTTATCTTCAGAAGTGCCAGGCAAGCAACACCCCCTTGTTCATTCCGATAAAATCCCACTCCCTCGCTCCTGCTCTCTTTTACTGCATTAGGACAACAACGATTCATCTGTTACTTGCTGCGGTAGCTGAACCCCTTTATCCTTTGCATGACCTGTCATTCCACAGTAAATAGATGAAACCCACTAGTATGAGTAGGAGTTGTTTGAGCCCTGTTGTGCCTACTCATTCATGTTTGTTTGTCATGCCTGCTACCGCTTAGAGTTGAGTCAGGTCTGATTCATCGGGGATGAATCAGAGGCGTGTGAACATGTCCTACTGTGTGTGAGCTAAGTGTGTGAACACGATTTGGTAAAAAGGTGTCGGTGAGAGGCCATGTAGGAGTACATGGTGGGTTGTCTCATTGAAGCCGTCCTCAGGAACTGAGTTCTGTGTTTGTGATCCATGATTCAGCTACTACCATACATTGGGCCCTGAAATATGACCCCGCTCGACTTCTTATTCACCCTTGTCCTCTGTCCAGGAGTTGCAAGTAGTTTCTGGTGTTTGTAGCTTACTGGAGGCCGTGGACAGCGCTGACCGTAGGGGTGGGCTGTGATGCGGTAGGTATGTGGCACGGTGTACCGGATGCCCGTTTGGTATCTCGGGAACCCTGTTCACATCGTTTGGGGCTGTGAGCGAAACTCCGGGGATCTCCTCATGGAGGGAACCCGAATAGGTGGTAAACCTGGACTAGAGACTCGAGTGTTTAGGTAGGTCGTGGTCTACACCCACGTCGGCTTTCGCTTGAAGTCTGCCGAGCACATGTCGTGTGCAGACGCTAAGTGGTGGAAACATGTATGAAGAAGTACACCCCTGCAGGGTTAACATCATCTATTCGAATAGCCGTGTCCGTGGTAAAGGACTTCTGGGTTGCTTATATCAGTTCATAGACAAGTGAAAGTGGATACTCTAAAATACGCAAGATAAGCGTGAGTGCTATGGATGGCGTTCTCGTAGGGAGACGGGAGCGGATCCATAGTGGTGTATTGATATGGTGAATATGTGGACTCGTGTGCGCCACCTCAAAAGAGTTACTTGCAGTCGTAGTTCAGGATAGCCACTGAGTCAAAGCTGGCTTGCTGCAGTTAAACCCCACCATCCCTTTGTTGATAATGATGCATATGTAGTTAGTTCTGGTGTAAGTCTTGCTGGGTACATTTGTACTCACGTTTGCCTATTTTATGTTTTTGCAGAGAGACTTCAGTCTCACTAGTAGTTCCACGTGGACTTCGACGTTTAGCTTGTTACCTCAGCTACGGTCTTGTGCCTCGGCAGGATTTAGTAGATAGTCAGGCTTCTCAGCCTTTTTCAGTTATAGATGTCTGTACCTAGACATGATAGCTTCCGCTTGTGCTTTGATTTGTATGCTCTGAATGTTGGGTCATGAGACCCCTGTTTGTAATATCTCGCTCCTCGGAGCCTATTGAATAAATTACTTGAGTCGTAGAGTCATGTTGTGATGCCATGGTGTATTTGCACATATCGAGCATATTGTGTGTATGTTATTGAAATGCTTGGTATGTGTGGGATCTGACCATCTAGTTGTTTATCTTTAGTAGCCTCTCTTACGGGGAAATGTCTCCTAGTGTTTCCACCGAGCCATGGTAGCTTGCTACTGCTCCGGAGCACTTAGGCTGGCCGGCATGTGTCCTTCTTCGTTCCTGTGTCTGTCCCTTCGGGGAAATGTCACGCGATGAATACCGGAGTCCTGTTAGCCCGCTACAGCCCGGTTCACCGCAGTCCTGCTAGCCCAGTGCTACAGCCTGGATTCACTCGCTGATGACCGACACGTTCGATGCTGGGTCATGGATGCCTGTCCCTGTAAGTCTGTGCCACTTTGGGTTTACGACTAGCCATGTCAGCCCGGGCTCCTTATCATATGGATGCTAGCGACACTGTCATATACGTGTGCCAAAAGGCGCAAACGGTCCCGGGCAAAGGTAAGGCGACACCCGTGGGAATACCGTGCGTGAGGCCGCAAAGTGATATGAGGTGTTACATGCTAGATCGATGTGGCATTGAGTCGGGGTCCTGACAGCGTTGGTATCAGAGCCTGACTGCCTGTAGGATTACCAAGCCAAACTGGTCGAAGTTGAGTCTAGAAATTCTTTAGTTATATAAGGGAATTGATTGTGGGATGGAACGTAAGGCTCTTTTTACTCCTTATACCTCATGCCTTCTGATCTGAGTCATCATCTTCTCTACTACGGGGATTAAGAACTAGGCTTTCTCTTCTTTCTATCAGGATCACGTGTTACTAATCCGTAGACTTATAAGATTTTTGGACTTAAGCCTCTGTTCAGTTTTACTGCTTCCGTATGTTAATTGTTGATCTCGAAACCGTGATATTGTGCTTCTGAGTGGTTATGCCACCATTTTTGTGAATGTCTCAAATCTTTTCTGAGCATTTACAGCCGTTATGCTGTCCGAGTCATCCCAGGTTTCTAAATAGTTTGAAGCAATTTGCAAATTCCTTCCTCCCGCTTCGATGTTCCTTTGGGCCAGATTAACCACACTAATCAGTGAGTTGAGGTACTCTGTTACCTTGACATATATGTTGGAGATATTATTATAACCCTAGGTGTCTTAGGGGATCATCTAGTGGTCTAGCCATGATCTGTGTTCCTAGTGTGATGATTCTGGCCTTTATTCTCGGAAGCATCCCGTGATGCTACTTAGTAGTAGGTATTCTATTTCTAGGATTTGAACCCGAGATTCACTCTACTTACTTCATGTTGATAGTGTTTGCTAGTTCCTTCAGGATATTAGTAACTTTGCGATAGTCCTCGAGGTCCGTGGTATTTCCTTCTTCCAAATACTATGGACCGCTTATGGCAGATGTTTATTGGATCAAAGATCACAATTAGAGTACTCTTGAGGAGATCTCCATTCATAAATCGTGACTCTGCCAGTCTTACCTCTCTGCATGGGTTATCTGGAAGAAATGTTGATCTCGCTCGACATACTAATCTATGCATCCACAACTCAGAAAATTATATGTTCCTTTGAGTTGTCCCTCTTTAGTTGTCTACTGACCTTCGTCTATCAATTGATAGTCAAGAGTATGCGTGCGTTCGTTTATCGATGCCTATTACTCTTGTGGTCCGTCAAGCCATTCTATCGCGGAATGACTAGGAGAAACAAACTCCAGTACCTCTTCCATATCCAGGATTGAGTCAAAGAAGTTGTATGCCGCAGATCAAATGCCAATCCAGCTTTTGGTTCTGTTCTACTTTGGAGTATTACCCCCTTTATGTCAGAATTGTCATGAGAACTGCACCAACTCTCATGAATTTTGACGTAGTGATACTTCTCACCATCATTAGTCATTCCTCGGCCCTCGTGTTGATGCAATCGGAATACCGACAAATGAATTGTGATGTGTGAAATCAATACTCCCAGCAACCTCGTTGCTTGGTAGTTAAAGGATAATAATTTCATTCTTAGCGTGTTGGTTTTTGAATCATCCTTCTAAGACTGATCGTGCTACCTAGTCCTTATTTCGGTGCACTCCTCGATCGATGAGTTAGGATTATTTCAAATCCTTGCCCTACTAATCATATCGTCTTGCCCTGGAAAGCAAGATTGTTCTCATGCTTAGTAACATACCGGTGGTTCGTGATTTTCCAAAGATCTTCTCGGAAGTATTACCAGGTTGTCACCTGACCGCTGTGTTGAGCTTGTGATCAAGTTGGGTTCTTGTGAACCACCCTCTCTCCAAGATCGGTGTTAGATATCCCTGAGCTAGTTGGTTAAGCTAGACAACAACTTGGAGAGTTGGAAGATAAAAGCTTGCCTGACTTAGTTCGTTCCAAAGGGATATTCTTGTGTAGTGTGTGTTGAAGAAAGATGATATCTTCATCGATTGGTCCTTGTGATCAGTTGCTGGACCTATTGTCTTATCAATCCTTTGATTTGAGTGCGGGCTATCATCAAATCAAATCAGTACCAACGATGCTCGTAATGTTGTCTTATTCGTGGTTGATCCCTCGAGCATACACCATTACATCTTTGGTTTGACCAATGCTATCACCGTGTTCACTGAACTATGGAATTCCTTCTAAAAGGAAACCTAGATGAATTGTTGTTGAGCCCATTGACAACATCCTTATCTCCTCCATGATTTTGTTGAACATTAAGCTAGTGTTGGAAACTTTTGAAAGCATTTGTTCATGCTAGCTCATGAAGCATATGTTTGGATGAAAGTAGTGACTTCCTTTAATTCATGTGCATCTAATGCAAGTTGCCGCCGTGGACTCGAGAAAGTCAATGTTGCTTTCTTTGGAATCATTCCAAATCAGTCATGCACACGTGCGAATAATGCTGTGGTTTGAAGACTTGCAACCTTCAACCTATATGTGTCCCGAGCACACCAAGCCACTGATTGATTTGTTCAAGGAGAAGGAGTTCCTTCATAAGAGCTAATCCGGACTTATGTAGGGATTTTGATACCCTCATTGATGGTTTCCCCTCCTGAACTCGGTAGTGTTTTATTATAAGACTACTTTGTGGTCATGCTTGTCTTGGACAACGTGTTCACATGTTTGTAGCAGAACCAGCTCATGTTTTGGAGCTTGCTATCGTAGTTCATCTCCCGAGAATCCCGCAACGTCATCTCGTCGATTTGTGCTGCAAACTTTCATTCTTCTTCCTAGACTCGATGAGTCTGAAATATCCTGACACCTACCAGATCTGAATCTCAGGCAGATATGATGGTTGGAACATTTCCCCAAGAACTATAATATTGGTTCCTCGATAACTGGTAAAGTGGATGTCGTGGCCAGCACCACCCAGTCGAAAGACCTATTATTGTAGTATGTTGATTGAAGAAGTTGGCCACCTCCCCATAGGGATTTCGTAGGATTACTCCCTAGTTGCCCCTATGGATTTCTGTGTTCCGAAGTCCGACCTTTTTACTTGATGTTCTAGATATCAAACCATATCTATGGGTGGATTACGCTAGCACATCAAGGAGAACATTAGAGGCGGAGTGCTAAATGTCTCTCGGTCGATCATCCAGATTTTATTTGCTTGGCCTCGCTAAGGTGAAATCTGAGAAAGTGTTATCTTCCTTCGCATCTGCATCGTCCATCGCTATTCATCATGGTAGTATGTTGTGTTGTCAGCACCCTTGACGCGGTTGTTGATAAAACCTTGATGATTGTGGAAATGCTCAGGTTCTTGAAAGCACGCACAAGCGCTACGTGTTATCATCGGCTCTAATTGGGATGCTCTCAGTTCCCTCGGCAATGCTATGACCTTCTCAAAACAGTGAATTCACTCTCTATTGTTGGGTTCTTCCCCAGTTACCAAAATCATTCCCAGCATTTGCATTTTGTTCCCAGCTTGTACCGCCAATGTGCCATTCTACCATGGGTCTCTTCCATTTCCGGTGATAAGCAAATTCATCCATTACGTTGTCTTCAACAAGGTAATCCACATCATCCAAGTTCGGATATGTCATTCTACCGAACCCCTTTGAATGATCGATTATGATTTGCCTTAAGCTGGTTTAAAGAGTTTCAATGATCTCTGAATCAAAAGTAATTCTTTTTGCCACTTAAGGGGATATCTCTACGAGTCACCTTCCCTAAGGTGTATCGTTATGGTATCATGGCAACTCAACTCCTCGCTACGTTGACAATCGTTTACCACCTTCTTAAGCGTGAAATTGTTGTCTACCTAGTGAACCTTCGTTATCCGTTTCTTTCCACCCCTCTTGATGTGTATCTCGTGTCTCAACCCGAGAGATGGTCCTATGTCTCATTCCGTGAGTTGTTCGATCTTCGAGAAGATCGGCCCTTCTAGAGTCTCCTTCTTCCCTCCATGTCATGATGACAGGATTTCTCAGAGCAGGGCTTCAAGACAATAATGGTGATTGAATCAATGTTCAACTGAAGTGCACCCTGGATCGTGAAGATTATACTAGTCTGCGTTACCCTTCACCTTACCCTACGCTTGAATCTCGAGACGAGATTCTTGTTTAGTGGGGGCGAGTTGTCACATCCCTAGCTGCTGGTAGTGCTCTAGGCTAGCTTCATGTGTGCATCATGTCTATATTTTCGAAACTTGAATTGAGGAATTTTGGAAGCCTCAAAAACTTAAATAAAAGAGGGGCAAAAACCCTAGAAATATCATTCATTGCTCCAAAATGCTCTTCTTAAATGTTTGATAATTTTTGGCAAGGGTTCTGGTCCCAACCAAAATATTGAACATTTTTAAGAAATTATTTTTGGGACTTTGGATTTAATTCATTAGCTATTTGAATTTGAATTATATTCATATAATTAGAATATAATTTCAAATACCCCTGAAATATTTTATAAGCTTTTGGAAAAGTCCATCTAGCTATATAAAATATTCAGAGGAGTTTTTGGCATTGTTTGAATTATTTTAAATTCAAAACAGTGGCAAAATAAATTAAATAAAACAAAACAGAAATAAAAGAGAGAGAGAAGGAAGTTACCTGGCCTCACCCGTGCAGCCCACCAGAGCCGGCCCAGCTCCTCCAGTGGCCCAGCTGGCCAGCCCATCTGGCCGGCCCAGCCCACCTCCTCCCCCTTGTCATCTTCCTCCTCTGCCAGGAGGACGAACAGAGGCGAGGCGTGGCGCGCGCCCGAGAGGCCTCGGCCACCTCCTGCTTCCCCCTGGCCACCTCCTGCTTCCTCTCGTCGCCCTGGACCCCGTCCGCAACGCCACGCACCCTCCCAGGCCTCGCACTCTCCCCGTGCCTTCTCCCCCCTTTCTCTGGCTCCCTCTCTCCTCCACCGAGCGGAGCCCCGTCGCCACCGACGCCGTTCGCCGCGGCCACCACCACCCCCTCTCCTCCCCGACGCGCTCCCGAGCTCCGCAGTGCCGCCCTCGACCTCCTCGACGTCTCACGCGACCAGAAGGGCCCCGAGCAGCCGCCATCGTCATCATCTCCAAGCTTCGGCCCCGGCGCCCTTCTCCGTCGATTCGGCCACTCCGACGCGCCCCCGAGCCCACTAACCCTCCCTGCAGCTCCGCGGTGAGCCTTTGACCCGATTCCCCCTCTCCCCGTGCCCTACCTCCCTCTCTAGCCGCCGTTCACAACTAGCCGAGAACCCCACGCCGCCGGCGATGTCGCCGCCGTCACTGCAGCCAGCAAGGCTCGAAACCGAGCACGACACCGTGCTCCTAGCATCTTCAGGAGCTCGGTGAGCCCCTTAGCCATCCCTCCCATCCTCTGTGGCCTCGCCCCGCTCGAACCCGAAGCTCCGGCCGCCGCACTTGCCATCGCCGTCGTCGGCTCCGGCCACCCCAGCCGCGGCCACAGCCACCGCTGGACGCGCCGCGTCGCGGACGTTCTAATGAGCCAAACCGCGCACCAAACCATCGCCCCTAGCTCGAATCCGAGCCGCGCCGCCGTGCGGAATGGTCGCCGCCGGCGATACTCCGGCGACCGCCGACGTGGCACGCTTAATCAGTGATAATGGCCCCACTAATTAAACCCACAGCCACTGATAGTGGGCCCCACCCTTGGTCAAACCCCAGTCAGCGCTGGGTTTGACCGGGATTAGCTCCTGCGTCACTGACGTGTGGCCCCCACACGTCAGGTTTGACCGGACCAGCCCCTGTTGACCTGTGACGTCATGCCAACGTCATGCTGATGCAATAATTCCTTTCTGAAATTTAAATAAATCTTAAATGATTTAATAATTCCAGAATATATTACTCAATAAATCATAGAAAATTAACCGTAACTCCAAATTAAATAATTTATATATGAAAAATTATCAGAAAAATTCAAGGAATCCATCTGTACCATTTTCATGCATGTTAGAACAACTTATAGCTGCTGTATAGCACAAATCAATTCAATGACATTTGAATAATCACATATGGAGTTTGAATTTGAATCTTGTATTCAAACCAACTCCATTTAACTTGTTGCTAGATGCATTAGCCCAAAACACATTCATTTTGCCATGTCATGATCATGCATCATATTGTGCATTGCATTGATTGTGTTCCCTTCTGTGTTGCCGGTATTTGTCCCCTCTCGATAGACGTGATACCGATGATGTGATCGTTGACACTGATGAAGACTCAATGTTATCTTCAGAAGTGCCAGGCAAGCAAAACCCCCTTGTTCATTCCGATAAAATCCCACTCTCTCGCTCCTGCTCTCTTTTACTGCATTAGGACAACAACGATTCATCTGTTACTTGCTGCGGTAGCTGAACCCCTTTATCCTTTGCATGACCTGTCATTCCACAGTAAATAGATGAAACCCACTAGTATGAGTAGGAGTTGTTTGAGCCCTGTTGTGCCTACTCATTCATGTTTGTTTGTCATGCCTGCTACTGCTTAGAGTTGAGTCAGGTCTGATTCATCGGGGATGAATCAGAGGCGTGTGAACATGTCCTACTGTGTGTGAGCTAAGTGTGTGAACACGATTTGGTAAAAGGTGTCGGTGAGAGGCCATGTAGGAGTACATGGTGGGTTGTCTCATTGAAGCCGTCCTCAGGAACTGAGTTCTGTGTTTGTGATCCATGATTCAGCTACTACCATACATTGGGCCCTGAAATATGACCCCGCTCGACTTCTTATTCACCCTTGTCCTCTGTCCAGGAGTTGCAAGTAGTTTCTGGTGTTTGTAGCTTACTGGAGGCCGTGGACAGCGCTGACCGTAGGGGTGGGCTGTGATGCGGTAGGTACGTGGCACGGTGTACCGGATGCCCGTTTGGTATCTCGGGAACCCTGTTCACATCGTTTGGGGCTGTGAGCGAAACTCCGGCCGGATCTCCTCATGGATGGAACCCGAATAGGCGATAAACCTGGACTAGAGACTCGAGTGTTTAGGTAGGTCGTGGTCTACACCCACGTCGGCTTTCTCTTGAAGTCTGCCGAGCACATGTCGTGTGCAGACGCTAAGTGGTGGAAACATGTATGAAGAAGTACACCCCTGCAGGGTTAACATCATCTATTCGAATAGCCGTGTCCGCGGTAAAGGACTTCTGGGTTGCTTATATCAGTTCATAGACAAGTGAAAGTGGATACTCTAAAATACGCAAGATAAGCGTGAGTGCTATGGATGGCGTTCTCGTAGGGAGACGGGAGCGGATCCATAGTGGTGTATTGATATGGTGAATACGTGGACTCGTGTGCGCCACCTCAAAAGAGTTACTTGCAGTCGTAGTTCAGGATAGCCATCGAGTCAAAGCTGGCTTGCTGCAGTTAAACCCCACCATCCCCTTTGTTGATAATGATGCATATGTAGTTAGTTCTGATGTAAGTCTTGCTGGGTACATTTGTACTCACGTTTGCCTATTTTATGTTTTTGCAGAGAGACTTCAGTCTCACTAGTAGTTCCACGTGGACTTCGACGTTTAGCTTGTTACCTCAGCTACGATCTTGTGCCTCGGCAGGATCTGGTAGATAGTCAGGCTTCTCAGCCTTTTTCAGTTATAGATGTCTGTACCCAGACATGATAGCTTCCGCTTGTGCTTTGATTTGTATGCTCTGAATGTTGGGTCATGAGACCCCTGTTTGTAATATCTCGCTCCTCGGAGCCTATTGAATAAATTACTTGAGTCGTAGAGTCATGTTGTGATGCCATGTTGTATTTGCACATATCGAGCATATTGTGTGTATGTTATTGAAATGCTTGGTATGTGTGGGATCTGACCATCTAGTTGTTTATCTTTAGTAGCCTCTCTTACGGGGAAATGTCTCCTAGTGTTTCCACCGAGCCATGGTAGCTTGCTACTGCTCCGGAACACTTAGGCTGGCCGGCATGTGTCCTTCTTCGTTCCTGTGTCTGTCCCTTCGGGGAAATGTCACGCGATGAATATCGGAGTCCTGTTAGCCCGCTACAGCCCGGTTCACCGGAGTCCTGCTAGCCCAGTGCTACAGCCTGGATTCACTCGCTGATGACCGACACGTTCGATGTTGGGTCATGGATGCCTGTCCCTGTAAGTCTGTGCCACTTTGGGTTTACGACTAGCCATGTCAGCCCAGGCTCCTTATCATATGGATGCTAGCGACACTGTCATATACGTGTGCCAAAAGGCGCAAACGGTCCCGGGCAAAGGTAAGGCGACACCCGTGGGAATACCGTGCGTGAGGCCGCAAAGTGATATGAGGTGTTACATGCTAGATCGATGTGGCATTGAGTCGGGGTCTTGACAACCGCCCAGCTCACCTCTGCCTCGCTACACCAAGCTAGCCGACCACCACGCCTGGCATCACCCAGAGTCGCCATCACCGTGTCTCTGCTCGCCGGCCTCCGCCTTACTCCACTTCAAGCTGCTGAGTTGCCATCGCCTCGTCGACCCATGGTTTTCGCGAGCCCGTGGTGTCCTGACCCGCCTCGCCTTCTCACCTACAGCTGTGCCAAACCGCTGCCACCTTCTATAGCCACCACCGCGCCTGCGAGCTGGCCTCCGCCGCCATAGCACCCTCTCCTCTACTGGCAGCAGTTCCCTGATCCAATTTGTGTACATCGAAGCAAAAGTCAGGAAAGCACAAGATGGTCAAACATCATCATGCCAATGCATCCGCCGAGAGTCACCTCGCCGGGTGCATGTTCGCTGCTACTGCTTCCACTTGCGAGCCGGCCAAGCCATTCGTCGTGGCCCACCACCGCCTCGTCGGCTCACCTCGCCAAACTAGCCTCTGATCTGAGCTATCGTTGTCCTCCCTCGTCAGTGCGGTGTTGACCCGTCGCCTCTGCCACAGCCGTATTGAGCATTGTCGTTGAAATGCCGAGTGTCTGCCGCCTCCGTAGAGTTGCCATGATTTTCTGCGGCCTCTGCCCGGCACTGAGTCACCGGCCGCTGTCATGGCCTCTGCACCCTCAAAATCACCATCGTTCCATGACGCATCGAGCTATTGCGGCCCCCTCACCCCGGTCTCGAGCCACCACCCTCATGGCCGCGCCAAGCCACCTCACCTCTGCTGCCAGCCGCTATGGACGGCTCAGTCTCCTCTGCCTTGACCTTGCACTCTGCCTTCATCGTGTTTGAGCTGCTTCACTTTGTTTTGTCGCAGCTCCACTTCGAATCGTCGTCGCTTCTTTGCTGAGTCGCTGATGCCCAGCAACCCGCCCGCGTGTGCCGGCCGTTGGCTAAACCCGTCCTCCCGGCCTGCTGTGTCCTACGCGCATTGGTCTTTGACCCTACCGGTCGACTCAGACCTTCGCCAAGCATCCATCACTTGGCCACCCTGCATATGCTGGCCTTCGCGATTCGTCGTTGCCTAGATCAGTTGTCACCATGGGCCGATCCTCTCGCCTCCAGTCGCCTCTGCCAGCTCCGCCCTTCATGCCTGGCCGCCTCTGCCGTTATGCGTCGAGTGCGGCCCTGCAACTCGTGAGCCGCCGCTCTGCACCCCACATCTACCCGTAGCAATACCAAGCCACCCCGGCTTCGTATCCACCTCCAAGTCACCTCCTATAAGTCGTCACTTCTACCAGGGTCCACTTCTGGTGTTGCCTGCCTGAGCCATGGCCACTACATCACTGGCTGACCTCGACGCCGTGACCTGGCCCCGCCTTGACGGCCAGGTGTCTCACCTCCAAATCGCCAAGCTGCCTCGAGTGCATGCGCTGCGGTTGCGCCTTGCCGGCGTGCCTCTGCGTCACTCTGGGCCGGCAGCCTCGCTCGGCAACCATGGCTTTGCCTCGGTTTCAAAACGCCTCTGCATCATCGCTTGCTCAATCCTCCTGCTCAAGTCGACATGGCCTCGCGGTCTCAAGCCCCTACCAAATCCACCGAGGCTTGCCTCTGCGACACGCCTCGCCGGCGCACCTCCACTTCTGTCAAGTCGCCCTGTCGATGAGCCGCCGCTTCCGCAGCCCCGACGAGTTTCCCCACCATCGCCTCCGCCGTCACAGGCCCCGAGCCGGCCCTCTACCGTTACTCCGAGCAGCCATGGGATGCCAACTACTGCTCCGACTCTAACACAAATCAACGCGGCCTCGAGCCCAGCCTCGCGTCACCTCCGTCGGTGAGCCGGCCTGCCGAGCTGCATCTCTGACCCATCGTGCTGACTCGCCCCGCACCGTTTCACTATGGCCAGCCACCTCCATCTTGCACTGCCCTGGGCCTCCGTCTCCACCAGCGGGCCTCGCGGCCACCTCGGCCGTGTGGCCACAGCCTCTGGTGAACTCTGTCAAATCGCCGCTAAGCCGCCATCATGGCCATCATCTTGGAGCTGCCTCTTCTATGTGTGGCCACATCAAGTCGCCCGCTCACCCGACTCTGTGCGACCTGCCAGATCCGGCATCTACCTCCGCCTCTGAGTCAACACTTCCGGCAGCATGATGCATGACAAGCCTATAATAAAGCTAATCTGGGGGCTAATGTCGGGGAATTACCCGCGGTTTAACCCGACTCATGATGTTAAGTCATCTCTCGGTTTAAATAGCCCTGATGTTAAGTCATCTCTAGGTTTAAGTAGCCCTCGTGTTTATCGGATTTCAGGTTCCGCCAGACCCTTGAGTTTCGAACTCTGGGGTGCGCACGAAGATCTCTCCCCTACCAACTCACGTCTCGAAGCCTCGCAAGGAATCTAGACTAGAAAGAAGATCACACAAGGGACACGAGGTTTATACTGGTTCGGGCCACCATTGTGGTGTAATACCCTACTCCAGTGTGTGGTGTGGTGGATTGCCTTTGGGGCTGATGATGAACAATATAAAGGGAGAACAACCTCGCGAGGGGTGTTCTTGAGCTGGTGCGATGAACTGCTTGGGTGAGTTCAGTCGGCTCTCCCTCTCTAGTCTACCCCAAAATCTGGATCTCCTTACTCAGTGGTGGCTAGCTCTATTTATAGAGGCCCTGGGCCTCTTCCAAAATAATGAGCGGGAAGGGCGCCAACAATTGGCCATTTTGAAGGGGAACATCTAGTACACTTATCGTGACTAAAGTTGGTCTTCGACTGCCAAAGACTCTCATGGTGACGCCGTCCTGGGCTCCACGGTGACCTCCATCCTGCCGCTCCGTTGGTCTTGGTCTTGTTGCACCGAAAGGGTAACCTTTTCCTGATGCCTTGGCCTATGCTTGCCCCCTTTGCACCAAAGGGGAAACAAGGACACTGCGCAGGCCGGCGCCTGCCTGGTATCAATCGTCATGGCTTGTGTCACGGGCACCTCGCGAGGTACCCTACCTTGATCTCTCCGCCTCCTCGCGAGCCCGCCTGACGAGGCTGCTCCAGAGGAAGCTTCTTGTCGTCCGCCCCGCGAGGCTTGGCCCCTCGCGAGGGTCTTGAGCTTGAGCTGATGAAGCTGGGCTGCACTGGGCCTCCGCTTGAGCCACGCCGCAAGCTGCAGGCAGGCAAGTCCGGGGACCCCCGTTCTGATAATGCCGACAGTATCCCCCGGACCCAAGGCGCGCCCAGACTTGGCTTAGCAGAGAAGCGAAGGGGCAAGTGCGAAGCGCCGCGGGACCCAATAGCCTACGGCCTTGGGCGCCGCGTGGCGATTGATTGGACGTGGGCGTCTCTGCTTCCCCACGATGCCTCGGCAACCGCATGACTTGACAAGTCCCTGGATGCAAAAATGGGTTATGATTACCTGCGATCGTGGAGGCCGACGGTTGGCCTCCTCTGGCTATAAGTACAGGTGGGCGAGAGACCCCGTTGTCTGTCCCTTCCTTCTACTCCCTTTCTTCTTCTTCCTCGACCTTGCTCCACCTTACGTCAATGGCACCGATCCGTCAGTTTTCTGCAGAAGAGAAGGGAAAGGCCCCCTGAGAGGGTCCCGACCTGCTTCCACCGAAGAAGCGGCCAGTCCCCTGCCGCCGAGATGAGGGTGCTCGGCAGGAGGCGTCGAGGCCTTGGTACAAGCGGCCTCCTCCCGGATATCCATTACCCTTGTACGCTCAGGCCAAGGGTCCGGGGGAAGAAGACACCGAGCGGTGCCGTCCGCATCGCCGGCGTCGCCGACGGATCACGGCGACACGCGTTGTCCCCCCTGGAGTTCACACTGTGAACTCTTCCTGCGAGCTCGAGCTTCACGCCGCCATGCCTCCTCGATCTTGGATTCGCCTTCCTCCCTCCTTCGCCTTCGAGATTCCGCCGAGGGGGCCTCGGGAGCTTTGGCTGCAGCACGCCAACTGCAACAACCCCGCGACCGAGGCGGAGGTCGATGTTGTCGCCCCGGGCAAAGTCTTCCTGACCCGTGGCTGGTGCGAGATCGCCCGGGTCTGCCGGACAGGGGGTGCCCTCATAATTCATCTCGAATATGATGGTGCCTCCTTGATGTTCTTCAAGGTCTTCGATGCGGAAGGACGCCGGCTGGAGTGGTGCTCCAGAGATGGCATCCGGAGCTCTGGAGCAGCAAGGACCAGGCATGCCGCCTGCTTTTCCAGTAGCTCCTCTGGCAGCAGCAGAGGAGCCAGAGGGTCCAGCGACTCCGCCGAGCTTCATGCGACTCCGGAGACAAGCGACGACAGCTATGATCCCCCGAGCTCGTGTCGCGCCTGGAGCAGGGCAGCTGCATCAGGCCATCGGCGCTGCTGATCTAGATGGGGTTAGCACCGACACCTGATGACCCACTGTTGATGATGGCGTCTCTTTTGGAGGCGCGCATAGTTATCGCTCCTTAGCACCTTTTGTTCCTTGCGAGGAATCGAAATGACACCCCATGGGGGTATGTAAGGCGCCTGCCAATCTTTTGTGAATTGTACATCCTTATCATGAATCAATGCGAGAGGCGCGTCCTGCCCCAGCTCAGCTCCCCCTTTCTTTCCTCACGAGAGTTTGGTGCTCTACGCTGACAGGTCCCGGTCCCCAGGCAGGCTTCAGCCGTCGCTGGTATGCCAGGTCACAATGTCGTGGTCAAGGCCAGGAGGTGAGTGGCCCAAGGTCCAGTAAGAGCCCCTGAGTCGCAATGCTCAAGAGGTCCCCTTTAGCGCTCAAGCAGCCTCCGCTGGGCGAGAAAGGCAGGCAACGTTGCCGTGACAGAGCTGCAGTACGCAAGGGTTCAGCATTGAGTCGATTCAGTTTTTTGCGTGACTTATCTCGGAGGTTTGGAGTAGTTCTTTGGCGAGGTGCCGGGCCTGCGCGGCGGCGGCTGGGGTGTTGCTGGGTTAGGTCCTCGTGAGCTTCTTCCCTCTTCCCTGCACTTTCCTTCATGCTCTATGTCCTCAGTTCCCGGCCCTCGAGCAAGCTCAGCGCCGCTGGTATGACAGGTCGCGATGCCGTGGGTCAAGGCCAGGGGGTGAGGGCTGGAGAGCCAGTAAGAGCCCATGAGTCGCGATGCTCAGGCGCCCCCCTTTAACGCGCGAGCGGATCGTGCCGGAGAGAGGGAGAGCGAGCTTGCGACGCCCCCAGCGTTACTCCTGGAACGGGTCCTGCATACCAATCACGAGGGACAACAAGGTCCGCCGTTACGGTTGCCAGCTAACCATTGGTTACTCCGAGGGAGTGATTAGGGCACCGAGGGCCCGATGAGGTGGTGCTATGCGGGGCCGCCACGGCCAAAGCTCGGCCACTCAGATTTGTCGGTATTGCAGGGATGGGCCCATATGCAAGCGCCGTGCCAGAGCAAGTGGCTCCAAAGGTAGGTGTCAATCGAGCAGGTGATTATCTCAAGCAGGCCAATCATGAAGAAACAAATCAATTTAGATAGATGTGGAAAAAGCAAACGCCACTGGGTCAGACCCGAGAGGCTTGGGGATAATGCAGCCCGAGGGGCACCCCCAACAAGGTAGGCAAAGAACATAAGTAAAACGGATACATGCCGCAGGGACGAACCCACGCGACCGTGGAATGATGCAGGCCTCTGGGCGCTCCCAGCTGAAAATGGAACTTTGAAAATGTCACCTGATACCGTTGGAGATGAAGGGATGCTGAAGTAGTGGACGACGCGCGGTGAGGAAGCCGACCCTCACGAGCTCCCGGGACCAGGAGCCTCGGGAGGCTCTGGGGGCATAGGAGGATCCTCGAGGACCATCTCCATCTCTGCCAGGACCGCACAATGCCTGACCTCCTGAGCCTCCAGAATGCTCCTTAGCAGGCGCAGATGAGCAGCGGCCGTGTTCGGCAGGCCGAAAGGCATGCGAACATAGCTGTGAGGTGGACCCTCGCAACGCCCCACGCGTGAAGGCCAGAGGCGCTACTGAGACGCGGCTCGGTTGAGCCCTGGCACGTTGATGCAGATGCGCAGCCCATCATCCTCGCCTAGATGGGGGGCTACGGCAGGTATGGGGTGGCTGCCGCGCATGACTCTTGACTCCTGCAGCTCCTGAGTGTTTCTCGCGATGAACTCCTGAGGGTTTGGCCCTCCTTGCCTCATACCTTCCTGAGGGAAATGTGCTTTGAAGCACGCCTCCAAGTGGTGCCCGAGCACCTCCCTCGTGAGCTTGGCAAAGTCGGTAGCCCTCCAGGAAAGAGCCCTCGAGCCCTGCCCGAGGAGGGCGCCGGGCGCGCCTTCCTATGAGACAGAGTCTGGCGCCCCTTGAACGGGCGCGGATCCTGCGCAACGCCTCTGGTGGTGCCTGCCTCCTAATGGTTTGGGCCAGGTGAAGTCTTCTTCTTCTTAGGGATTTCCTCGGGAAGGCTCCCACTCCTGTGATATGGGTCTTCGATTAACGCGGCTTGGAAGGCACGCTCAAGAGAACACACTGCATCCTTTTCCTCATAGGGGACTGTGATGACTCCACTGCTTCCTGGCAACTTGAAGACATTGTAGCCATGGTGAGTCACTGCCATGAACTTGGCCAGGGTTGGGTACCCGAGGATGGCATTGTATGGCAGACGAATGTGGGCGACGTCGAAGTCAATGAGCTCAGTGCGGTAGTTGTTGCGCTGCCCAAAGGTGACAGGAAGGCGAAGCTGTCCTATTAGAACAGTGGAACCATCAGTAATTCCTGAGAAAGGCTTGGTCGGCTGAAGCTGATCATATGGCACTTGGAGATTGTTGAACGTCTCGACGAACAGGACGTTGAGTCCTGCTCCGCCATCGATGAGGGTCCTGGTGACTTGCAAATTGCTGATGACTGGGGAACAAAGCATTGGGAGGACACCGGCCATTGCCGCGCACTTGAGATGATCCGCTGAGCTGAACGTGATAGCGCATGCAGACCACCTAAGAGGGCGCGTGGCCTCAAGCTTTGGGAGGACTGCATTCACCTCGCAAGTGAACTGCTTGAAGATGCGCTGTGAGGCTGGGGCCTGGGCGCCGCTCAGGATGCAAGCGATTAAGCGCGGCTCCTGGAAGCCCCTAGCCCCCTCGTCCTGATGCTGGTCTTCATTCCTCCTTGGCGGCGGTGGCAGAGGAGGGAGCCTGCGTTGCCTTGTGGGCGATCCTCATGAGGTTGATCCCTCCAACCTCCCTCGCGAGGCTGGTCCTACCAGCGGTCCTCGTGGGGTCGGTCATGCCATGCTTGGCGAGGGCCACGGTCTTCCCATCGTCCTCCACCTCTTCCTCCTCCTCGGCCATAGCCCCGATCATTGCGCTCGGGGCGTCGGCTGATACATCCATCTCGCACGGCCCTGAGCTCTTGGCATTCATTGGTGTTGTGGGTGTGGAGGTCGTGGTACACGCAGTACCGACTGTCCTTGGATGACTCCGGCTGATCCCTGCCTTGCTTGGTGTCTGGCTCCGCTGCAAGAACAGTCGCTCCTTTGCGCTTCACGTCCTTGACCTTGGGCTTCTTCTCTTCCGAATCAATAGCTGGAAGCTCGAGGAGGGAGAGGCGCCCTTCCTCAGCCCTGGCGCACTTGGTCGCCAAGTTGAATAGTTCCAGAGATGTGCACAGGTCTTCATGGATCGCTAGCTCCTCTTTCATCTTGATGTCATGCACTTGGTCGCCAAGTTGAAGGCTGAGATGATGGCTTCCTCAGTCACCCTGGGGATCTTGAGGCGGGCGTTGTTGAAGCGCTGGATGTACTTTAGCAGGGTCTCTCCTGGTTGTTTCTTGATGTGGCACAGGTCACTCATGGCCGGGGGCCTGTCGCGAGTGCCTTGGAAGTTGGCGATGAAGCGAGTGCGCATCTCGTCCCAAGAGGAGATTGTGCCGGGAGGCAGGTTTAGGAGCCAGGTGCGGGTGCCATCCTTGAGCGCCATGGGAAACCAGTTCGCCATGACCTTTTCTTCCCCGTTGGCCGCCTCGATGCCCAGCTCGTAGAGCTGGAGGAACTCCGCGGGGTCGGCATTATCGTCGTAGAGGGGAGGCAGATCTGGCTTGAACTTGCTCGGCCAGGCCACGCTGCACAGCTCGGCGGTGAAGGCGCGGCAGCCTACCGTGGCTACAAGGGGCCTTTGGTGATGAAGGGCTTGATCTTGGAGGTCTCCGTGCGCTGCCGCCAGTAGCAGTGCGGGGTCTTGGCGCGCTGGAGCAGGAACGTGGTCATGGCGTGCTGGCGATGGGAGCATGCGAGCAGCTTCTTGATGGCGAGGGACCTCTTGGCAGCTCTTTTCTTGCTGTGCGGGCGCTGGGTGCGGTGGGTCTCGTCCAGGGGCCGCGTGCCTTGGGACCAGGGCACCTTCTTGAGGAGGAGGAGGCGGAGGTGCCTCCGGAGCTGCGTTGCCCGCGCAGGGCGGAGGGCGATGCAGCGATAGGGACGGCGTTGGGGAGCCCCCTAAGGCGCTGACGAGCTCGGTGATGGGAGCGAGCCACTCGTAGTAGAGGTCATCGACAGGGCGGTAGTGCAGGAGCTCACGTGCCTGGAGCAACACGACGTGCACATCCGTGGGAGCGCGACGAGCGTGCGACGACGAGCCTGCTGGAGTTAGCAACGGGGTGGCGGTGCGGCCTTCCCGTCGCACCGAGGGATGCAGCAACGACGCCTGCTGCTCGTTCCCCGCCGGGCCGGTGGCGGCGTGGGAAGCAGGCGACGGGGAACGATGGGGAGGCCCACCGACGGGGGCCGTCTGGGCAACATGGGCCGCGAGAGCAGCCCGACGCTCGGCGCGGGCTCGGCGTCAGACATGGGCGTGACGGACGACAAAACGCGAGGCGGTGGAAGAAGGATTCCGATGCACCCCTACCTGGTGCGCCAAATGTCGGATTTCGGGTTCTGGCAGACCCTTGAGGTTCGAACTCTGGGGTGCACACGAAGATCTCTCCCCTACCAACTCACGTCTCGAAGCCTCGCAAGGAATCTAGACTAGAAAGAAGATCACACAAGGGACACGAGGTTTATACTGGTTCAGGCCACCATTGTTGTGTAATACCCTACTCCAGTGTGTGGTGTGGTGGATTGCCTCAGGGGCTGATGATGAACAATACAAAGGGAGAACAACCTCATGAGGGGTGTTCTTGAGCTGGTGCGATGAACTGCTTGCGTGAGTTCAGTCGCCTCTCCCTCTCTAGTCTACCCCAAAATCTGTATCTCCTTACTCTGTGGTGGCTAGCTCTATTTATAGAGGCCCTGGGCCTCTTCCCAAATAATAGCGGGAAGGGCGCCAACAATTGGCCAGTTTGAAGGGGAACATCTAGTACACTTATCCTGACTAAAGTTGGTCTTCGACTGCCAAAGACTCTGACGGTGACGCCGTCCTGGGCTCCACGATGACCTCCATCCTGCCGCTCCGCTGGTCTTGGTCTTGTAGCACCGAAATAGTAACCTTGGCCTGATGCCTTGGCCTATGCTTGCCCCCTTTGCACCAAAGGGGAAACAAGGACACTGCACAGGCCGGCGCCTGCCTGGCGCCCACGTGGTCTCGATTGTCATGGCTTGCATCACGGGCACCTCGCGAGGTACCCTACCTTGATCTCTCCGCCTCCTCGCGAGCCCGCCTGACGAGGCTGCTCCTGAGGAAGCTTCTTGTCGTACGCCCCGTGAGGCTTGGCCCCTCACGAGGGTCTTGAGCTTGAGCTGATGAAGCTGGGCTGCACTAGGCCTCCGCTTGAGCCACGCCGCAGGCCGCAGGCAGGCAAGTCTGGGGACCCCTGATCTCTGGGCTTAAGTCGCCCTGACATTAAGTCATCTCTGGGCTTAAGTTGCCCTGATGTTAAGTCATCTCTGGGTTTAAGCAGTCATGTTAAGTCCTCTCTGGACTTAAGACGACATCTTAACCAACCATGATGAGTCCGAGAGATGAGTCTTGGAGATGTGTCCTGAAGATAGGCCCTGAAGGTAAGCGCCCGGGAGATTGTAACCCGATAGACAGTTTTAACCCAGCAGACAAATTTTAACCCGACATATACTTAGCCGTGAAAATGAGCTGCCTAGAGATAAGAAGCCCATGTTAAGAAGCCTAGGGTTGAGAAGCCCGTGACAAGAAGTTAGAAATAGGCTAAGTCTTAATCCTACTAGGACTCGACATGTAACCCGCCCCTTCAACATATATAAGGAGGGGCAGGGCACCCCAAGAGGGTCATGTTTTTATAGGTTAAGATAGTCAAGGCTTAGACAGACATGTCTCAGACAAGATCAAAGTATATGCTCTCGAGATGGAGGTAACGAAACACCGCCCTTTTAACCGAGATCGTCTCGTAGTTAATATCAATCAAGCATGATGTAGGCTTTTACCTCCACCATGAGGGGCCGAACCTGGGTAAAATCTCGCATCCCTCGTCGCGCTCAACCCTGTTCAAGCTACCACTTAAATGTGTTGGCCTCTCGAATAAGTACTCCTACTGGGATATCTGCCATGACAAAACCACGAGAGTAAGCGTGGGGACCGACCGTCGTCCATGAGTGGGGTGAATAAGTTTTCTAACACCACTGTGGGTAAGGGTACCGCACCTTCTTCGACGCCCATGGCAGGGCTTTGTTTTGGTTCCTTTGGGGTGGCCTCGTCCCAGGCCACCTCTGGGGGACTGTGTTGAGACTGGAGACCTGACAAAGTAGGAATTACGCCCGCTTTCTCATGTCCGCACCAGCACCGTGAGAGGTGTGGGACAGGTGGATTCTTCGATGTCGACCAGGGGGAGGAGCCCGAGGCAGGCGGCCTCAAAGCATTCCTCCCCCACGATAGAGATGACTTATAGGCCTACTAGGGGGAGGAACCCGATGTAACCCTCCTCAGCTCTTGCCTCCCCAATGGCTTCATCACCTTCGACTTTCCGGAGGGCCACGGCTACACCCTAGTTGTCACAGGTGGCAACGATTGCAGCGAAGTCTAGGATGGCTTCGTCTCTGGTGCCGCCAGCGGACTTAGGAGTACCCGTACTGCCGCTTGGGACACCCTTTGTTGGGCTGGTAGTGGGCCATACCATTGACGAGGTGGTGTCCTATGGAGGAATCCCAGATCCGACATCTGGAGATAGGTGGTAGAGTTGACTCATTCAGGCTCTATCGGACGCTGACGACTTGCAGCTGGGGCGTGCCATGCAGGCTGCCAAGCTTAGAGACATTGAGTCTACCACAGGTATGCCAATCAATAACAGTTTATCAGTTTTGCATTTCTTTCAACATGATATAGTTAATAGGGTTGATAAATTGGGGGTGCCTTTGGGGCATAATGGTCACGAGGTTGCCACTTCTATTAATGATTTACTTGATCTATGTGGCACCCTGACTTAGAGCAACCGGTTTACCATGCATTGCCTGCCCAGAGACCATGTCTTCTGGCAACACACAACATCTTGGTACAGAAAACAGCCACTTTATTGATGCTAGCGGATCAAAGTTTATATTACAACATGTAGCAAGGCCAAGCGGCACACACGGTGCGCCTAAACAATATGTACATTATTTAGTGAACATAAACGGGCCTCGATCATCCCAACTATGTGGCAGCGGAACAACATCGTAACGGAACTCCATAGCACAGGGACACCGATGTGGACACGATCTAGACTCGGACAGCACTCCTTTCCAACGAGACTTTCCTGAAATCTGGCATGACATGCCAGGTCAGTACATTGAATGTACTTGCAAGCTCACAACAAACATAAACATAATGACAAAAAATATCATGATAATTAACCAACTATTAATAATGCAACAAGATAGCCAACATGTTGTGATTATGCTCCTGAGAAAAAAATCTCTCGGACTGGCATACCAACGGTAATCGCTCTTGGATCACAAACATACCAACCTCGAAGTATTAACTAGAGATATCTCGTGATCTTTCCGGCGATCACAACCACGACCAATATTTGGTCCTAAACCGTGATCCTTTTGGTGATCACAACCATGACCAACACTTGGTCTAAAACAACAAGATGACCTTTCCGCCATCATCAACAGTGCAAAGTTCATAACTTAGTGTGCAAGTTATTAAACGTTGACCCATGGTGTGACCTAATTTCGAGCGTGTCCGTAATCGTGGACTCAGCTATCGATAGATTAATACACTCTGCAGAGGTAGCGCACTGTACCCACACCACGGAACCCATGGCCTCGCACTCCCAATCGGGTGGACCAACAACATTCCGACGAAACCCCTCCATTGCCATGCCATTCTCCCGGCCACTCAGACTCACTCCCCATCGGGCTAGTCCTGGGTGGCCCCGTGTCTACCAAAGACACAATGACCACTGTCGTGGCCAAAACATAAATGACCCACACGGGGACACGGTACCATAAACTTAACAACGGGCACACAAGGTTATGTCTGCTTACCGGGCCAGGGTACCGCATGCCCATAACCTTCCCTTGTTGGAGGCACCGACCAGAGGCATGACAAGAGACCGAATAAAGGCCTTCCCATAAAGGCAAATGTGGTTGCACTGGGAAAAACTCGATTCAGTGGCACCATGACCCGATCAACAATATATTCAAGTTGAGTTATTATCAGGTTCAACTTAACGTGAAAAGAACTTGTGTCATAGTATGCCATGAAATGCAACACTAACATATGCATCACATATTAACGGAAATGACTGAGTCAACTATATCCACACTAAGCATAAACATCAACAACTCATGACACTTCTCTAGTTAAGATTAAACCTCACTTTAAATAGAATCTTTTCTAGAAAATTTTACCATTTTTACTCATGCAAGAAAATAATTCCACTAATTACTTATATCCATAGCCATATTATTCTTTCATCACCCCAAAATAAATCCTAGTTTCTTTACCAACTAAGTTAACTTCAAACTTTCTGTGAATCAAGCATATTAACTACAACAAGCAATTAACAGAATATAAATAACATAATAATGATTTAAATGCATGGATTAAATCATTTGTTCAAGTAATAAAATCACAAATATTGTAATGGCACCATGAAAATGTTGTTGTGGCTTGCCTTAGTGCAGATGAGGTTCACAAGCCTCCTGGTGATCCTCAAGACAAGCCTCACCCTCTGAAAATAATTATAAACACAAAAAGAAAATATCAAGAACCCTTCTAAAATTCACTAGAAAATCTAGACAGAGGGAAAAATCCCATCTTTGGTGAGCTGCTAGATTTCTATACAAAGAACACAATGCAAAAAGAATCAATTCATTTGGACTTATGGTTAAAGAGTTTTGGCTGTTTGAAGTTCTCTGGATAAATTAGAATTTGAATTTAAATAAAAAGAGACTAGGGGGGTGACGTCAAATGCATAAAGCCGTAGGGCACCACCACTCATACCGCTTTGCGCGCGTACTGAGTGGCTGACTAGCGGGCCCTGCTAGTTAGGTGAGGTGGAGGGTGTCAGGACCCCGACTCAATGCCACATCGATCTAGCATGTAACACCTCATATCACTTTGCGGCCTCACGCACGGTATCCCCACGGGTGTCGCCTTACCTTTTCCCGGGACCGTTTGCGCGTTTTGGCACACGTATATGATGGTGTCGCTAGCATCCATATGATAAAGAGCCCGGGCTGACATGGCTAGTCGTAAATCCAAAGTGGCACTAACTTACAGGGACAGACATCCATGACCCAGCATCGAACGTGTCGGTCATCAACGAGTGAATCCAGGCTGTAGCACTGGGCTAACAGGACTCCGGTGAACCGGGCTGTAGCGGGCTAGCAGGACTCCGGTATTCATCGCGTGACATTTCCCCGAAGGGACAGACACAGGATCGAAGAAGGACACATGCCGGCCTGCCTAAGTGTTCCGGAGCAGTAGCAAGCTACCAGGGCTCAGTGGAAGCACTAGGAGACATTTCCCGGTAAGAGAGGCTACTAAGAATAAACAACTAGATAGTCAGATCCCACACATAGCAATACACATTACACGTACGCATAACATGCAAGTATGTGCTGTACAACATGGCATCACAGCATAACTCAACAATCATATAGATAAAGGCTCAGAAGAGCCATCATAGCATTTATTGCAAACAGGGGTCACAAAACCCATCATACAGAGCATACAAGCAACAAGCGGAAGCATTACATGTCTGGGTACAGACATCTACAAATGAAAAAGGCTGAAGAGCCTGACTATCTACAACATCCGATCAAGATCGTAGCTGAGGTACTAGCTACTAGTCGAAGTCCACGAGAACACTAGTAAGACCGAAGTCTCCGCTGCAAAAACATAAATGAAGCAACATGAGTACAAAGGTACTCAGCAAGACTTACATCAGATCCTATCATACATGCATTTGTATCGAGAGGGTAATGTGGGGTTTAGTTGCAGCAAGCCAGCTTTGACTCTGTGGCTATCCTGTTCTACGACTACCAGAAACTCTGGAGGTGAGACAACGTACACGAGTCCACTAATCACCATACAATACACTACTATGGATTCATCCCCGTCTCCCTACGAGAAGGCCATCCATAGCACTCACACTTGTCTTGAGCATTTTAGAGTATCCACTTCAGGTTGTCTATGTACCATGTAAGCATCCAAGAAGTCCATAACCGCGGACTCGGCTATTCGAATAGATCATGTTAACCCTGCAGGGGTGTACTTCTTCACACACGCTCTCGCCACTTACCGCCATGTACACGTCATGTATCTCGGCAACCTTCAAGCGGAAGCCTGGCGAGGGTGTCGGCCACGACCTGACTAACCACACAAGACTCTAGCCCAGGTTTATCGCCTATTCGGGTTCCATCCGCAAGGAGATCCGGCCGGGGTGTCGCTCACGGCCCCAAACGATGTGTACAGGGTTCCCGAGCCCACCATCCGGGTGCCACTCGGTACACCAGGCCACGTGTGCCTAGTCTGTCCCAAGCCCACCCTGCCGGGTGCCACTTGGTAGAAAAATAGCACTACCTACAAACACCAGAAACTAGTTGCGACTCCTGGACAGAGACCAAGTTGGTTAATAAGTCGAGAGGGGTCGAGTTACCGGAACCCAATGTGTGGTAGTATCGAGTCATTGGACAACATACATAGAACTCAGTGCTTAAGGACGGTTCCAGTGAGACAACCCACCATGTACTCCTACATGGCCTCTCACCGCTACCTTTACCAAATCGTGTTCACACACTTCACTCTCAGCATCAGAACATATCGTAACACTCCAATTCATTCCCAATGAACCAGACCTGACACAACTCTAAGCAATAGCAGGCATAGCATGGTAGGAACACAACAATGGCTTCAATCAACTCCTACACATGCTAGTGGGTTTCAACTATTTACTGTGGCAATGACAGGTCATGCAGAGGAATGGGTTCAACTACCGCAGCACAAAGTAGCAGATGAATCGTTGTTGTCCTAATGCAATAACTGAGAGCAGGAGCGAGAGAGTAGGGTTTTATCGAAATGAACAAGGGGGTTTGCTTGCCTGGTAAATCAACAAGGAGGCACTGCTTCACAGACAGGTACTCTGGAACAGACTCCGGAGCAGGACCTATCGAGAAGGAACAGTGTCGGCAATCAAAACACAATCATATGCAACAATATGATGCATGAACATGGCATGTAGATGTGATGCTGTTTGAGCTAATGCAACTAGTAATCATTTGGTTTGAAGTCCATTTGAACCAAAGGTTCAAATGCATCTCCAAATTAAGCTCCTATATATGCCATAATGTGTTTTCTCATCTTCAGCATGTATAAGTTGGTTTGTCATGCATGAAACTAGTACAGATGGAAAGATTGCATTTTTCTGATAATTTTTCATATATAAATTATTTTAATCTGAGCTACGGTTGAATTGTTATGAATTTTTGAAGTTTAAAACAATTTCTGGAATTTTCTGATTTAAATTTAAATCCAGAAATCATATATTGCGCCAGCATGAGTCAGCACGACGTCAGCGGTCAACTGCAGCTGGCTGGGGTCAAACCTGACGTGTGGGGCCCACACGTCAGTGACAGGGGGGTTAAACAGGGGTTAATTTAATCCTAATTAAAAGTTAGTGGCGCTGGGGCCCACTGTCAGTGTCAGGGGGGTTAATTAACGGTGATTAGCACTAAGCTAATCACCTGCCGACGGGGCCCACTCGTCAGGCCGGCGAGGTCGTCGGCGGCGACCTCTGGACGCGGCGGCGTCCGCGAAACAGGCCACGGGGGCGGCGTCGGAGAGCACCGGGGCGTAGCCCGGGCTCTCGCGCATCTGGTGGGGCAGGTGGAAGGAGCGGGGGAGGCCGGAGCTCGCCGGAGCAAAGCTCGCGGCGGCGGCCGGAGCTCGGCTTCGAGCGGGAACGGGCTGCGGGGCACGGGGAGGCCACCTGAGGGGCTCGGCGGCACCCTCGTGGCACTGGGAGCGCGATGGGATGCTCGGTTTGGGCGGAGGCGGGCCGAGACGGCGACGGCGACATGGACGGCGGTTAGAGGCTTCGGCCGTGGTGGGGAACGGAGTTACGGCGCGGGAACGAGGGGGAGAAGAGAGGGGAACGGCGGCGGAGCTCACCGCGGTTGCAGCGGGCGTCGAAGCGGGCTCGAGGACGCACTGGAGACGGCGAATCGACGGCGATTGTGGTCGGAGCCCGAGGAGGAAGACGATGGCGACGGCGGCTCCACAGGGCGTCCGGCGTCTTGTGGCTTGACGGAGATCTTCAGGGCGAGGGGGCGGAGCTCCTGCGCGTGTCGGGGAGGCGAGGGAAGGCCAGTGGCGGCGGCTATGGCGAACGGCAGCGACCGACGCGTTCGGACACTGGAGAGAGAGAGCGAGGGAGAGGAGAGGAAGAATCGGGGGAAGAGTGAGAGGGTACGGGGGGGGGGGCGTGGCGACGCGCGGGATCGTCCAGAGCGACGGGGGGGGGGTGCCAGGCAAGCAGGGAGGCTGGTGGCGTGGCGCGGTGGCGCGCGCGCGCGCCGGGCACGCTCCCCTCCCTCTGTCGAGGACGAAGACGACAGAGGAGGAGGCGGGCTGGGCCGCCTGCTGGCTGGGCCGGCCTGCTGCTGCTGGGCCAGAGGCGCCAGGCAGAAGCCCAGGTAAGGTTTTCCTGTTTTATTTCTTTTTCTAAATTTTCTGACATTTGTTTTGATTTAATAAAATACTA
Source organism: Triticum aestivum (assembly GCF_018294505.1). Taxonomy (NCBI): domain Eukaryota; kingdom Viridiplantae; phylum Streptophyta; class Magnoliopsida; order Poales; family Poaceae; genus Triticum; species Triticum aestivum. The sequence goes on from NC_057807.1 coordinate 362,983,585, forward strand.
AATCAATTTATTACCTTATGCCAATTTTTGCAGGAGCTAGATATATTATTCCAGAGCTCCTTTATAAATGGCATAATTTTTGGACCATATTTCATATATATAACAATATATATCCAAAGCAAATAATTATCGGATTAATCCAAATGGCCAAAATTAAATATCCATGAGCTCCTAAAAATATTGGTTTGATTTTTATCTCTGTCCAATATTTTCAGAGGGCAACATGAGCATTTTCTTGGACCCTTTTGGAGAAATTTTTATTTGGGTCATTTTCAAAAATGATTCTGAGGGTTCCACCAATCCTCATTTCAAATTTAAATGAAATTTAAATATGATGCACAAATGGCTAGCTAGTCTAAGTCATACCAGACTAGGGATGTGACAACTCGCCCCCACTTGAAAAAATCTCGTCCCGAGATTCAGGGGTCGACGGAAAGAAAGCGGGGTACTCCAGTCGAAGACGATCTTCTCGCTCCCAAGTAGCTTCTCTCTCGGAATGATGAGACCACTGAACTTTGAGAAACTTGATGTTCTGACGTCGGGTAACACGCTCTGCTTGATCAAGAATGCGAACCGGGTACTCTCGGTATGTGAGGTTATCTTGGAGATCAAGCGTTTCGTGGTCCACTCCGCGGATGGGATCCGAGAAGCAACGCCTGAGTTGAGAGACGTGGAAGACATCATGAACTCGAGAAAGATGTGGGGGTAGTTCCAACTGGTAGGCAACCTCTCCTCGTTTAGCGAGAATGCGAAAGGACCAATGTAACGAGGAGCCAACTTGCCCTTGATACCGAAACGATGGGTACCCTTCAAGGAGTAACCCGAAGGTAAGCTTTTCGCCAACTTCATAAGTCATATCCTTATGATGACGATCATACTGGCTCTTTTGACGAGACTGGGCTGTTTTCAAATTCTCACGAATGATGCGAACTTGCTCTTCTGCCTCCTGGATCATGTCCGGTCCAAAGAATTGTCTTTCACCGGTTTCTGACCAGTTCAAAGGTGTTCGACATCTTCGTCCATAGAGAACCTCAAAAGGAGCTTTCTTGAGGCTGGATTGGTAGCTATTGTTATAAGCAAACTCGGCGAAAGGAAGACATTTCTCCCAATCCATACCGAATGAGATAACGCAAGCTCTGAGCATGTCTTCGAGAATTTGATTGACCCGTTCCACCTGACCACTCGACTGAGGGTGGAAAGCGGTACTGAAGGAAAGATGGGTTCCCATGGCAGTTTGGAAACTCTCCCAGAAATGAGAAGTGAAAAGACTGCCACGGTCTGAATTGATCTCTAGTGGAACACCATGAAGTGACACTATTCGAGAAATGTATAAGTCAGCAAGCTGACTAGCAGTGATACTCTCTCGAACAGGAAGGAAGTGAGCCACTTTGGAAAGACGATCAACGACTACGAAGATAGCGTTATTCCCTCTCTTGGTCCTGGGAAAGCCGGTGATGAAGTCCATACCAACTTTATCCCATTTCCATTCAGGAATAGCTAAAGGCTGAAGGGTGCCAGCAGGTCTTTGATGCTCTGCCTTAACGCGACGACAAACGTCACATTTAGCAATGAACTCAGCGATTTCTCTCTTCATCCTAGTCCACCAGAACTTCTGGCGTAGGTCCTGATACATCTTAGTACTACCGGGATGAATCGTGAGAGGAGATTCATGCGCCTCCTTAAGAATCAATTGTCGAAGATGTTGCTTCTTGGGGACCACCAGGCGGTTCCCAAAGAAAACAACACCTCGATCATCTATAGAGAAACTACCAGCAATACCCTTGGCAATGTTTCTCTTGATCCGGGTAATCCCCGTATCATGCTTCTGGGCTTCTATGATAAGATCCACAAGGGTAGGTTTCGCCACCAAGGTAGAAAGGAATCCGTGAGGAGCAATGTGAAGATTAAGCTTACAGAATTCCTCATGGAGAAGTGGTTGGCCTTGCTGCAACATGAGATTGTTGCAATAGGATTTACAGCTTAGAGCATCAGCCATGACATTGGCTTTGCCTGGGGTGTAGGTAATCCCTAGATCATAATCTGTGATCAACTCCAACCAACGTCTTTGCCTAAGGTTCAGATCCGGTTGGGTGAAGATATACTTGAGACTCTGGTGATCGGTGTAGATCTCGCAACGTTTACCAAGAAGGTAATGTCGCCAGGTCTTGAGTGCATAGACTACGGCTGCAAGCTCTAGATCATGTGTAGGATAATTCTCCTCATGTGGATGCAACTGTCGAGATGCATAGGCAATCACATGACGATCCTGCATAAGAATGCAACCTAGTCCCTGTCGTGAGGCGTCGCAGTAGATAATAAAGTCTTTAGTGAAATCCGGTGGCACAAGTATGGGAGCAGAAGTCAGGCGTCTTTTCAGTTCCTGAAAACTGTACTCACACTGTGGGGACCACTCGAACTTTTTATCTTTCTTGAGAAGTTCCGTGAGGGGTTTGGCTACTTTGGAGAAGTTTTCAACAAAGCGGCGACAATAGCTGGCTAGACCAAGGAAACTCCTAACTTGTTTAACGGTCTCAGGTGGAGTCCAATCGAGAACGGCTTGAACTCTCTCGGGATTGACAGCAATGCCCTTACCAGAGATTACGTGGCCTAAGTAGGTCACTTCTGGCAACCAAAATTCACACTTGGAGAACTTGGCATAAAGGCGGTGCTCTCTGAGTTTTTCTAACACAAGTCTAAGATGTTCGGCATGCTCTTCCTCGTTCTTCGAGTAAATAAGAATGTCATCGAGGTAAACCACGACGAACTTATCTAAGTACTCCATGAAGATCGAGTTCATCAAGCGGGAGAATGTGGCTGGAGCGTTGGTTAGGCCAAAGGACATGACGGTGTACTCGTACTGGCCATAACGAGTGACAAAAGCTGTCTTGGGAATGTCCCCGTTTCTGATTTTGATTTGGTGGTATCCTAACCTCAAATCCATCTTGGAGAAGACTGAGGATCCAGCGAGCTGATCATACAGGTCGTTGATCCTGGGGAGCGGATACTTGTTCTTTATCGTGACCAAATTAACGGGACGATAATCTACGACCATCCGGTCCGTACCGTCTTTCTTCTTGACAAAGAGGACGGGGCAAGCCCAAGGAGAAGAACTAGGACGGATGAAACCCTTTTGCAAGGACTCATCAAGTTGTTTCTTAAGCTCGGCTAGTTCTAAGGGTGCCATCTTGTAAGGTCTCCGGGAGATTGGAGCTGTTCCTGGGATAAGATCTATGACGAACTCTACATCTCTGTCAGGTGGAACACCTGGCAGTTCCTCTGGAAAGACATCCGGAAAGTCACGGACTACCGGGATATCTTCAAGGTCTGGAAGAGGGCTGGCATTAAGAGAATAGAGCTGACGCTTTGCAACTCTAGTGGAGACGGTGACTATCTTGCCAGATGGGTGTGTAAGCTGAACAGATCTTGTGTAACAATCAATCTTGGCATGATGAGCTGTCATCCAGTCCATACCCAAGATGATGTTAATATCTGAGGACTTGAGGGCTACAAGTGATGCAAGGAATACAAGTCTATCAACAAGGATTTCGTTACCATGGCTGATTCTGGTGGTCTGCCATCTAGACCCTGGGGTTTGGATTTCAAGCGGAGTTGGCATATCACAAAATGACATGTCGTGCAAACGAGCATAGCCTTCAGAAATGAAGGAGTGAGATGCTCCAGTATCGAATAGAACTGATGCTGGGTGACAATTGACAAGGAGTGTACCAAGAACGACATCTGGATCATCATGAGCGTCTTTAGCTGAGACGTGATGCACACGTCCACGTTCAGTGGGGACTGACTTGACACTGATCATCTTGCGTGATGGCTTAATACAGCCAACAGTCTTCTCGGGCTGGGGTGGAGCATAACTAGTCTGAGAGCAATCACGTGCATAGTGTCCTGGCTTCCCGCATGTGAAGCAAGTCCCTGAGGTTGGACGTGGACCCGCACTGACAAGCGGTCTACCAGTAGGCAAGGGTGGAACATACGACTGAGCTGGGGAAGGCACCACATAGGATGGCCTCGGTGTATATCCGGAAGGAAGAGCGGAGTTTGGAACCCAAATCCGGCGCTTCTGGGAACTAGAGCCAGAGGAAGATCCCAAATTATGGGTGTGCTTACGAGACTCCTCGTAAGTGAGCTGAGCTGTCTCTGCATTGATGGCCTTGTTCACAAGGGCTTGGAATGTATCACAATGATGCAGGTGGAGATCACGACGCAACTTGGGGTTGAGACCCTTCCGGAACCTAGCCTGCTTCTTGGCGTCCGTGGACACTTCTTCTGTGGCATAGCGGGCGAGGTTCTCAAACTCTCTGCTGTAAGCATCAACAGCCATCTTATTCTGGGTGAAACTACAGAACTCTTCTCTCTTGCGATCAATGAGGGCCTGGGGAATGTGATGCTCGCGAAAAGCCTCAGTGAAATCCTTCCAGGTAGGAATCTGGCCAGCTGGAAGCATAGCCTCATAGTTCTGCCACCAAAGACTAGCAGGACCTTCCAGGTGGTATGTGGCATAAGTGACCTTGTCATCTTCAGCTACGCTCGCGGAACGCAGCTTATGAGTGATGCTACGGAGCCAGTCATCTGCATCGAGTGGCTCGATGGAATGATGAAAGGTAGGTGGGTGCAAGCGAATGAAATCATGAATGGTAGCAGACCCTTTGAACTGATGTGCGGTGTTCTCCTCGATACGTGCCAACAAACGGTTAGACTCACGCTTGTTCCTCTCCATTTCTAACATGAACTCTGCCAACGAAGGCTGGTCGGGAGGATCCTCATCCCTACCATCTCCATGGTTCTGGCTACGAACAATAGAACTTGATGACATCCTGAGAAACGAAACCAAGGACGGAATCAGCATCAACTATGGACTGTAGAATGTAGGACAAGGAATTAGTATCTCTCGAACTCCTAGGGAAATTCCGGCAGCATAACGGCAGTAAAATGCTCAGAATGAGACATCCTACTAAAAATGGGGTGGTAACATACTCATCATCATCACTCAAGGTTCTGAGATAGTACTAAACAGACTACACCGGAAGTACTCGAAAACTGGGGTATGACTCTGATCAACCAATCCTAAGGGACTACGGAGTAGTAACACGTGATCCTGATAGACGGAAGAGAAGCCTAGTTCCTTAATCCCGTCGGAAAGATAGGATGACTCAGATCAGAAGGTCATGAGGTATAAGGAGTAAAAAGAGCCTTACGTTCCAACCCACAATCAATTCCCTTACATAACTAAAGATTTCTAGACTCAACTTCGACCAGTTTGGCTTGGTAATCCTACAGGCAGTCAGGCTCTGATACCAGCGCTGTCAGGACCCCGACTCAATGCCACATCGATCTAGCATGTAACACCTCATATCACTTTGCGGCCTCACGCACGGTATCCCCACGGGTGTCGCCTTACCTTTGCCCGGGACCGTTTGCGCATTTTGGCACACGTATATGATGGTGTCGCTAGCATCCATATGATAAAGAGCCCGGGCTGACATGGCTAGTCGTAAACCCAAAGTGGCACTAACTTACAGGGACAGGCATCCATGACCCAGCATCGAACGTGTCGGTCATCAACGAGTGAATCCAGGCTGTAGCACTGGGCTAACAGGACTCCGGTGAACCGGGCTGTAGCGGGCTAGCAGGACTCCGGTATTCATCGCGTGACATTTCCCCGAAGGGACAGACACAGGATCGAAGAAGGACACATGCCGGCCTGCCTAAGTGTTCCGGAGCAGTAGCAAGCTACCAGGGCTCAGTGGAAGCACTAGGAGACATTTCCCGGTAAGAGAGGCTACTAAGAATAAACAACTAGATAGTCAGATCCCACACATAGCAATACACATTACACGTACGCATAACATGCAAGTATGTGCTGTACAACATGGCATCACAGCATAACTCAACAATCATATAGATAAAGGCTCAGAAGAGCCATCATAGCATTTATTGCAAACAGGGGTCACAAAACCCATCATACAGAGCATACAAGCAACAAGCGGAAGCATTACATGTCTGGGTACAGACATCTACAAATGAAAAAGGCTGAAGAGCCTGACTATCTACAACATCCGATCAAGATCGTAGCTGAGGTACTAGCTACTAGTCGAAGTCCACGAGAACACTAGTAAGACCGAAGTCTCCGCTGCAAAAACATAAATGAAGCAACATGAGTACAAAGGTACTCAGCAAGACTTACATCAGATCCTATCATACATGCATTTGTATCAAGAGGGTAATGTGGGGTTTAGTTGCAGCAAGCCAGCTTTGACTCTGTGGCTATCCTGTTCTACGACTACCAGAAACTCTGGAGGTGAGACAACGTACACGAGTCCACTAATCACCATACAATACACTACTATGGATTCATCCCCGTCTCCCTACGAGAAGGCCATCCATAGCACTCACACTTGTCTTGAGCATTTTAGAGTATCCACTTCAAGTTGTCTATGTACCATGTAAGCATCCAAGAAGTCCATAACCGCGGACCCGGCTATTCGAATAGATCATGTTAACCCTGCAGGGGTGTACTTCTTCACACACGCTCTCGCCACTTACCGCCATGTACACGTCATGTATCTCGGCAACCTTCAAGCGGAAGCCTGGCGAGGGTGTCGGCCACGACCTGACTAACCACACAAGACTCTAGTCCAGGTTTATCGCCTATTCGGGTTCCATCCGCAAGGAGATCCGGCCGGGGTGTCGCTTACGGCCCCAAACGATGTGTACAGGGTTCCCGAGCCCACCATCCGGGTGCCACTCGGTACACCAGGCCACGTGTGCCTAGTCTGTCCCAAGCCCACCCTGCCGGGTGCCACTTGGTAGAAAAATAGCACTACCTACAAACACCAGAAACTAGTTGCGACTCCTGGACAGAGACCAAGTTGGTTAATAAGTCGAGAGGGGTCGAGTTACCGGAACCCAATGTGTGGTAGCATCGAGTCATTGGACAACATACATAGAACTCAGTGCTTAAGGACGGTTCCAGTGAGACAACCCACCATGTACTCCTACATGGTCTCTCACCGCTACCTTTACCAAATCGTATTCACACACTTCACTCTCAGCATCAGAACATATCGTGACACTCCAATTCATTCCCAATGAATCAGACCTGACACAACTCTAAGCAATAGCAGGCATAGCATGGTAGGAACACAACATGGCTCAATCAACTCCTACACATGCTAGTGGGTTTCAACTATTTACTGTGGCAATGACAGGTCATGCAGAGGAATGGGTTCAACTACCGCAGCACAAAGTAGCAGATGAATCGTTGTTGTCCTAATGCAATAACTGAGAGCAGGAGCGAGAGAGTAGGGTTTTATCGAAATGAACAAGGGGGTTTGCTTGCCTGGTAAATCAACAGAGGAGGCACTGCTTCACAGACAGGTACTCTGGAACGGACTCCGGAACAGGACCTATCGAGAAGGAACAGTGTCGGCAATCAATACACAAACATATGCAACAATATGATGCATGAACATGGCATGTAGATGTGATGCTGTTTGAGCTAATGTAACTAGTAATCATTTGGTTTGAAGTCCATTTGAACCAAAGGTTCAAATGCATCTCCAAATTAAGCTCCTATATATGCCATAATGTGTTTCCTCATATTCAGCATGTATAAGTTGGTTTGTCATGCATGAAACTAGTACAGATGGAAAGATTGCATTTTTCTGATAATTTTTCATATATAAATTATTTTAATCTGAGCTACGGTTGAATTGTTATGAATTTTTGAAGTTTAAAACAATTTCTGGAATTTTCTGATTAAATTTAAATCTACAAATCATATATTGCGTCAGCATTGAGTAAGCATGACGTCAGCAGTCAACTGCGGCTGATAGGATCAAACCTGACGTGTGGGGCCCACACGTCAGTGACAGGGGGTTAAACAGGGGTTAATTTAATCCTAATTAAAAGTTAGTGGCGCTGGGGCCCACTGTCAGTGTCAGGGGAGGTTAATTAACAGTGATTAGCACTAAGCTAACCACCTGCCGATGGGGCCCACTCGTCAGGCCGGCGAGGTCGTCGGCGGTGACCTCTGGACGCGGCGGCGTCCGCGAAACAGGCCACGGGGGCGGCGTCGGAGAGCACCGGGGCGTAGCCCGGGCTCTCGCGCATCTGGTGGGGCAGGTGGAAGGAGCGGGGGAGGCGGGAGCTCGCCGGAGCAAAGCTCGCGGCGGCGGCCGGAGCTCGGCTTCGAGCGAGAACGGGCTGCGGAGCACGGGGAGGCCACCTGAGGGGCTCGGCGGCACCCTCGTGGCACTGGGAGCGCGATGGGATGCTCCGTTTGGGCGGAGGCGGGCCGAGACGGCGACGGCGACATGGACGGCGGCGAGAGGCTTCGGCCGTGGTGGGGAATGGAGTTACGGCGCGGGAACGAGGGGGAGAAGAGAGGGGAACGACGGCGGAGCTCACCGCGGTTGCAGGGGGCGTCGAAGCGGGCTCGGGGACGCACTGGAGACGGCGAATCGACGGCGATGGTGGTCGGAGCCCGAGGAGGAAGACGATGGCGACGGCGGCTCCATAGGGCGTCCGGCGTCTTGTGGCTTGACGGAGAGCTTCAGGGCGAGGGGGCGGAGCTCCTGCGCGTGTCGGGGAGGCGAGGGAAGGCCAGTGGCGGCGGCTATGGCGAACGGCGGCGACCGACGCGTTCGGACACTAGAGAGAGAGAGCGAGGGAGAGGAGAGGAAGAATCGGGGGAAGAGT